>NW_011889044.1:909204-913705 GCF_000151845.1 Pteropus vampyrus
AAACATTATTATTAGAAGTTTACCAACCTGCTCATCTGAAACGGAATTCCCATTTAAGTCTGAAGAAGGGCTTGTTCGGTCACAAGGCAAATTATCGTCGGAGACATCGGTGTTGTAGCCGCTGCCGGTCGGAGAATCCGAAGAATTATTGGACGTCAGCACCCCAGCCCTTTCCACACCACTAGCTTTACCCATCATCCCAAAAGTATTATATAACACAGCTCCGGACTGTCTCCCTCCTGTAAAAAGGAAAGGGGCCATTACAAACAATGGGTATCTCAATGATGTACTCTACGACACCCACGCGGATAAAAATAAACTCATACAGATCTTTTTCTTCTCATCAAAATTTTGCCCTTATCTATAAAAGTGATGTAAGATTAGATTATCAGGTAAGGAACTGTAGACATATACAACTCCTATTGCATATGCCTAAACCTAAAAGTCTTATACACGGTTCACCCTTCCTATTTTAATATATTAATAATGTAAAAAAAATACGACTAAGTCAGTACCTCACCAAGTAAAGGATTTACAGTACTTTCATCGTATATGGCAAAGCTCTGCTAATCAAAGACCTAGTTTCCAAAGATGCAAGACCTAGTTTCCAAAGATGCAAGCTTCCAAAAGCTGGGGGCTCCGCTCTGAACCAGACTGCTTTGTTCAGACACTGAAGTTCTACTCTGAATCACACAGTGGAGGGAACCGGGGTGGGCACCCACCCTTGGTGCATAACCCTGGGTACCACACTCTCTCCTTGAATATGCTGATTCAGGTTATTGAAAGTAATGACTGTTCAAAACATTCCAGCAATGTGTGCCAATTTGTCCCCGACTTAAGCAGA
Source organism: Pteropus vampyrus (assembly GCF_000151845.1). Taxonomy (NCBI): domain Eukaryota; kingdom Metazoa; phylum Chordata; class Mammalia; order Chiroptera; family Pteropodidae; genus Pteropus; species Pteropus vampyrus. The sequence goes on from NW_011889044.1 coordinate 910,049, forward strand.
ATCCCCTACCCCCCACACACAAAAAAAAATCCACTCACCTTTTATGGTTAAATTTTCAAGTCCACATTCAAACATTATCCAACCCCATTTTTCTTGGCTGGGACCTATTCGAGTTACATCTGGAACAGCCTGCTGATCAGTTTCATCCACAAAAGTAAACTCATCCAACTCTTCAAGAGTAAATAAAACTTTGGACTTCTCAAAGGGAATAGCAGTGATGGCACAGGTACCAATATCTATTATCAAAAGAGAGTAAAACCACCATTTTTAAAGACAGGTTTGTACACATTTTTTAAAACACCAAACAATGTAAACATTTGGCAGTGGTTGTGCTACAGATATCACAGTAGTCGTCTGTGAAAGAAAAATAAACGAATGAGCTACCAACTTCTGAAATGACGCTGTCTTATGCCATACTACTTAAAAAGTGCCAGAATCATGCTGGAGTAAGAGGAAGAAGATTCCATAATTAACAAATAATTGCATAATTAACAAGTAGTTACATTTAAAAAAAAAATAAAGGCAGGATGAATTGTTTCTGAAAGACTATAAGATATTCTGAAAATCTAAAGTTAAAAAGCTCCTGAATAATTCAACTTCATAGTAAACATTTTAAAATATTTCCTTACCATTTTACAAAATAAAAATTATTTTAATTATCAGCCTTAGGAAAAATATTATTTTCTAGAAAAATGACAGCTTTTACCAAAAGACTGCTTTATGCTAACACTTTATACAACAATTCATCACAGATATTGCCATTTTCTACCACTTGTAATATTCAATATAGAAATTAACGTCCTGACTACCTGGCAGACATTTTTATCTTATCTTACTTTTTAAAATGTGTTTCTCTGATTACAGCTCATGAATACAGAAAAGCAAAAAAAGAAGATTAAAAAAACACATGTAAATTTACCATCTAAGATAAGTGGCTTACATTTGAAGTAAGTTTCCTTCTAGCTCTTCAGAGATCATTTCACAAATCTAGCTTTGGTTCCCAATTTTCATACAACAGTAAGCCATGGTAACTTCCTCAGGTCACTAAAAATTCTTGCAAGATGTTATTTTAATAGGTCTATAGCATTCCATTACGAAAATACTATACGTTTACAATTAGAAAGTCTTGATCATAAAGTATTCGCCTACATCTTTCTGAAGTTTTCTCATTATTTTTTATATTTGTCTTTAACTCCAAGAACTTATTCTGACATTTGGCATAATGTGAGGATTTAACTTGAATTTTATTTAAATTTATTGATTAACTAATGCACTCAATGGATCAAAGTTCCAAAAGTAGGAAAGGGTCTCCAAGGAAAGCCTATAGCACCTCACCCACCATCCATGTCCCCTGCCTGCAAGGTAACAAACGTCGTTAGATTGTTGAGCATCCTTTCAAGGATATCTTATGCAAGATACGACTTCAACAAGAATATTTACATTTCTTTTTTTTTTCCTTCATTTTTATGCAATGGCCATCTTGGAATTTCTTTAGGAGATTTGCCTTTGATAAGTTTTTTCCAGATCAAGTGCCTTTCAAAATTACATGTAGCTACTGCTTAAGTCTGTGTAACGCCCAGGTGGTTGTTGGTGCAAACCACAGAGCTGAGGAAAGTCCTTCTGTAACTCCAACCACTGTGATAAGCCCCACCCAGCACGAGGACCACAGAGCTCAGGGGTCAGAACAGTCTCTTCGTTTGGAATCCTCCAGTCAAATGCCTTAGCCTCAAACACAGGACAGTGACATGAGCCTTGAGAAAGCCGGAGCAGTTACACAGACCCAGAACACAGACAGGAATCAGGGAACCTTCAGAGCATACAGAATACAGGGAGCAAATTCAAGGAAATCATTTGCTCATCCAGGACTGGTCACCTGTCGCACATGGAGATTGTAGCATAGCCGCCATCTCAAATAAGACTAACAAATTCAGTTTCTCCTGGATTGAATCTTTGACCATCTGAGATCATTTAAGCCTCCTAATGAGCACATGCACTGAGTTGAGTCAAAAATCTGAGATGACACATGACATCTCTAGTTTTCTCCTTCGCCTCACCGGGGGCTTTAAGAGGCATAGCCGTGCCTACCAGTCCTACCAATGCTGTATTTTATAGACCTGACTATCTACTATCGGTGTCACAGTTACTTATTTCTAATAAAGTTGTGCCGACATAACGATTTAATAGAGCAAGAAAGACTACAGAGAGCACACTCCCTCTCTCCTGCAGTGAGCGAGCAGACACCATGAAGCAACCAGACCAATCACTGTTCCATCAAAGTTCACCTTCCGTTCTGTGCAGGAAGTGAGTGATGAATAGTTTAACACCATGGTTTCAATAGAGACAGAAATATCTTGCTCCTTCTTATGAAATGTTCAAATTCTAGCAATATTCGGAGGAAAAAAAATTTTTTTTTTTTTTTGCAAAATCCTCTTGTATTTATACAAGTTGAAGGAAAACCATTTGTTGTAGAGTCCTACCTGTTGTGTCTAGACCCCTGAGCTGCCCGTGAACTCGATGAATGTTTAACTTGGCAGCAATTTCTTTGCCTTTTTCCGCTCCGGCATTTGATCTGAGCGATCCAGATGACTGCGGCTGCATCTTGGTGGCGTGGACATACCTATCGAAATGCGACGTTCTGCTGGGTTCTGCACTGTTTGCAGCCTCTTCAACCACACCTCTTTCCGGAGAGAAAAAGGACGACGGTTAACATTTAAAAACACTTAACTCAACAGTGTTCTTTTCTTTAAAAAAATTCCACTGCTTTAGTTAAAGCAATATTAACAGTAAATTCTTCAGCGTTTACTGAAAAACAGTATGAATAAAAACAGTACAAACCTTTAAAAAACTACAAAGTAAGATTTGAAATTCCAACACCAGTTTTAAGTTTTAACATCAGAATTTTCAGAAATGTATTAAATAGACGATGAAGGCTTGCTTTTACACTCAGCAACAGGAGCATGGCTCGAGTTAACAAAACCTTCCTTACCTGTTCATACGAACTTGTGTCGCGATTCTGTCGAAACACAATGCAACCAGGGACACGTGAGTCACACTTCTACCAGGAGCTGTGCTTGGAGATTCTTCCACTGAGGCTTGCAACAAACACAAGTTCACCTAACACACAAAATGTCACAAACGACAGAGTTGAAAAGTGAAAGTGTAAACATAAGATATAGAAAAAAAAATGAATAATCTTCTGTTAGGAATGGCATACCTAAGTGTCCGAGAGTGATAAAGACCAAGCTTATGAACATGGGCTCATAAAATAATCATAATTAAATTCTTACTGGATGGATGTGGAATGCTTTAGTATATCTTACCCAATATTCTTTTAAGTGAACTTATTTACATTATATTAATTCTTACATTAGACCATCAGGGAATAAAATATATATTTTTGATACTCAGTTTAGTAAACACAAAGGCTAAAACCACTAAAATGCTCTCAAGTTTCAGGGAAACTTTCAAAACCTTAAGGTTTACCTTTGGTATGCTAACGTTAGCCTGGAGGCCTTTAATCGTGACATTATCCTGCTTCGCTGTGAGATTGAGATTCGTCTGAGCCGGTCCTCGCTGGGTCGTTCCCACGGTGGAGTGCTCGGTTTTGGTTGCTCTCACGTCTTGTTTGGAAGATAACTAAAAAGAGAGAGAGGAGGA
>NW_011889044.1:914580-919143 GCF_000151845.1 Pteropus vampyrus
TTTAAACGACTAACAACCTTTTTAAAACATTCAAGTTTTTTTGAGTTTAGATACCGTGTACACATGAAGAATACTCAGTTTGCCACACTCTACGGAATAAAAGGTTCTTACGTTTTCTGAGAAGGTAGTCTTGCTGTTCTGCACAGCCGCCCTGAGGACTTTGGCGTGAAGATCGTCCACAATCGCGGCCGGGTGTCGGGTGCTAGCACAATGAACCATCGCTTCGATATACCTGAAGGAAGAGAAACAGTAAATGAAAAGTAAATATCGTTTAGTACGATGATCTAGTGTATCAACGCTGCTCCATTTACGTTCCAGTCTAGATTCTGGTCATACTGGTTTCACCTCCCTAGATAAACTAACTATAAGCTTCTAACAGGACAGAGAACCTATTCCTCCCCCTTTACTCCTCCATGAACAAGATAGTAAGAATATCAAACACAATAATTATTATTGGGTATCTGATCATTTTATGCTCATCAGCCCAAAAGCAAAAAATGGAAAATATAATGCAATATGATTATTATAATTCTGCAATATAATTATTTAGGCTGAAAAGTAACAAACGGTAACCAACTGAAACAGACCTTTTAAAACACACTTTCATTCTTGTTCAATCACAATAGGTATCGCAGGCCTTCTTCTCGAGCAACGTATGACATACACTAATCATCACAACACAGACATTCATTTTGAAATAATAGGTGTAGTCGCAGACAAAGGTAGCACCTGTCTAAGGCTTCAGCCACCAGGGGAGTCAGGACGACGTCCACAGTCCCCTTCACTTCCACGATGGCCGTGGTTCTGGTCTGAGAGACGGGCTGGTCCAGGGTCCACTCTTCCGTTAGCGTTTCGTCATCTGTGTTCTCGGCGGCTTTCCTTTCCAGAGGCGTGTACGGTGTGCTGGACAACGTAACAAGCAGAGTTGTGTTACGAAGACCAGAACGACAGAAGGTGGAGCTTTCTTAACACGAGCGACCAGTTACACCTACAAAGGCTTCCACCAAAAGTTTCACAGAACTGGACTAGAAAGTTTGTGTCCCAAATACTTTTCAAAGAGGACAAGGGAGGTACTAACATGCAAACTGATCAAAGATGGTTAATATATCGAATGAGCAAAACAAAATTTTGATATATTTACTTAATGGGGCTTTTCCAAAATATGAAAACTACAATTCGGAAGTCTTGTTAGCCCCGTTTTGATATGCCAGGTTATGGCCTGCACAGTATGCTGACAGAAATGCCACTAATTACTTATAAATGTAAGCGAAGCCACGACAGACAGCAGAATTGAATTATTGGCATAATTTATCCATAAAATAAGTCTACAGTCACGTAAAGAATATTACTTCTCAGAATAAAATCTACATATCTCATAATCAAAAAAGACAGACTTTAAACTTCAAAAGTATGTACTTTTTACTTACTTTGAAGTTGATCCTGAAAATTGCATTCCTCTGTCTAGTAAAGAATTAGCTGTGAGTCCCTGTTTGATAACCTAGAATAATATAAAGCATTACTTATAGCCTAGAATTTTAATATTATTCTCTAATTTCATGCTATAGACTGATTATTCGTGAAAGCTGATTACCATATTAATATGATTTTGACATATATAAATATCTGACAAACTGAGAAAATAGTCATTTGGCAATTTCATTTTGTTTATTCTGACAAGCGGCACAGCAGCTCTGGGAGGATTTGGCAGCGAGAGTAAAAGGCACGACAAAGCGTTAGAGCCAGTGCCACGAGTTCCTTTCAAATTGAGTTTCTAAGCTAAGTTTAGAGTCTCTTCCTAGCACAGTCGACTTGTAAGCGGAAAAGAATCCCACAGAAACATTACATTACAGGAAAAGCTAGATTGTATTTTGTATCACAAAAGTTAAATAAAATAAATGCACTTGAATAACCAAACTGAACCCTTTTAAATGACAGCCAGTTATTTAGATTTAATGGAGAAAAATAACTTTTTTTTACTCCCTATGCTTTATCTTTGAAGTTATCTAAAGATATGAATTCCTTGACTTATTTCCTCCAGACATTTGACCATCTAATCAAACTAGAAAGTTTTACTGAAAATACTAAAAGAATTCTAAGCTCCCAGGTACTCTGCACAGCAAGTACCATTCTATTTTACGTTGGAAAATTCCGATACCAACATTTTCACATGGAGTAAAGAGAACATTCTGAAATCTTAACATAAAAGCAATTCATCCTGGGCAAGAAGACAATGGGCACAAACTTAAAACCAAAACTCTGTAAATGTCACTGTTTCCTCTTCCTTCACACATATTACTCGTGTGTGCGCGCGTGTGTGTGTGTTATGTTACACGTGAGGATATATCGTCTGCGAGGATACTCAACTCCACTTATCGCTTTTGCATCATTACGCTAAGTCCAAGCACAGGCCGCTGCCACAGGCTCCTAAGTGATCACCCGCTTCCTCTCCTGCTTAATGACCATTCAATTCCACGTAGGAGCCAAAGTACATGAGACCGCATCGCACCTCTTAAAGCTCTCAGGAGTTTCCCAATGAAATTCAAAGAAAAATCTGACTGCTGATACCCGGGTCTGTAACCCTGGTTCCAGCCTCCAGCTCACCGGGAGCAAGGCCCTGGCAACTCACTCCACCTCGCACCCCATCGACTTCTTGCCCACCTTAGATCCCCAGCGAGGCTGAAGCTGTGCCCAGAACGTACTGCCCCAGTCTTCCCACCCTCAATCCGCCTCACCCTTTAAGTTCCAGGCTAAGTCTCGGCCAGACCTTCCATGTCACTCCGGTACCACTCCCCACTGTCCTCTATCCCAAGCCCCTCTGCTTATCTTCACGAGACTTCCGAGACTTCCGAACTCGTAATCAAATACTTATCTGTTTATCTATTAACTCTCTGTCTCAGCCCTAAACTCTAAGCTCCAGGCCCATCTCCCACATCAGTGAAGAGCAATGCTGGGCACGCAGTGGTACACGATTAAAATCTAAATTAAGAATACATTAACACTTAGACAGTTTAGGTGTGTGTGTGCGTGTACATGTGTAAGTGTGCACCACACAGATTCCCGAGCACTACTCATCAGACCCGTAAGACTTTATATGCTTAACTTTGGTCTCTAAAATCATAAAAATGTCTCTTATAAATATATAATTTTATAAAATAGTTTTCATATTGGCTATCATCACTACACTTAGTTTGACTTATTTTTAGCTTTCCTCAAAAAAGCTGTTTACAGAATACATTATAGAAGTGGACAACAACCCATTCATAGTAAATTATAAGACCTCAAATGTCAAATGAGTGAAAGCGGGTTTGCAAAGAGGCAGCTATGGGTTAGTAGAAAGGAAACCAACTATTAAAACCAATTTCTAAGACACCGAAAGTGTGAATTCACAGAGACTGGATGCCCATCTTAGAGCATAATGCAGAGACTATATGTTGATGGAGTAACACTGTGACAACCAAGTCTGAAACCAGTCCTCAATCTGACAGTCTTAAATATATACTATCCACCAATAATGGTGAGACCCTCTCTCCTACATGAAGCCATGACCTCAGAAACTCTCTCTCAGAAGGGCAGCTAAAATGACAGAGTAATTCTGAAAACACCATCTTCAAAATTGCACTCCTAAGTCCGCCCACCAGGGAGACGAGTGACGTGCTGTGTACCTTAAAAGCCGGGATGGACAGCTGCTCCAGGGACGAGGCACTCTCCTCGCTGGTCGGCGTGTCCAGGTCGAGGGGGCGATGCAGCGAGGACTTGGAGGTCCTTTTGTTGGTCGGGTGCTTCGCCGACCAGTTAATCACCTGGAACTGAGTGAGGTAGGTCTGGTAGCAGCTCATCGCCGGCTGCTGAGACGTCACCTGCTCGCTGTCTCCCGTTTTCTCGCATTCCACGGGGTACAGGTGCTCCACGACCTCCTCCCCTCCCACCGCGGACACAAAGGAGGCCTGGGAGGGGTGGGCTTTGAACGGCAGGGTCCGGGGGCCCTGCACGCTCTCCCCGTGGCCGCTCAGGGGCCCTTCCACACTGTGATATATGGAACCCCTACTGTAGTCGAGCTGCTGGGTTTGCTTTTTCTTCTTTTTCCTTCCTGGGTAAGTTCCAGGACCTTCGTCACTGCTAATGGGCTCGAACTCCTCAGCTGCAGAAAAGTAGGCCTCACTGTCAGCCATGGACATGCTGGAATCCATGGATCGATACTGGTGAAACGAATTGGAGTCCGCTGATGGTGTGTATGGAAATGAACCAAAACTTCTTCTCTGCTTCGGTGAGTCTAGAACATTCTCATCACTCCTGGAGACATCGCTACTAAACTGGACTCCAACCGTCGTCACAGGCTGCTTGTCCCCATAAAAGGCAGCGGTCAAGCTCTTGGTACTTCCAAGTCGGGTGGAACACACGGAGGCCTGTCGCTTCAAGGGGGACCTCAGGGGAGACTGGCCGACGGACTGGTCCTGAGCACTGGGGGACACGGGGCTGCTTCCAGGAATGTCCGCGGGGATGCTGCGACAGAAAGCGAGGCTGCAGCCACTGTGCATCGCAGCGCCTGCTCTAAGTACGAACGCC
>NW_011889044.1:920453-925905 GCF_000151845.1 Pteropus vampyrus
GCACCTGCAGGCCGCGCGGCTGCGCCTTCCGCTCGGCCTCGGCGCCCGCCGACCTGGCTTCCCAGTCCCTCCTCTTCGTGCCGCTCACGGTACCTAAGCCACGAACAAAAGGTGAGTGACACGAACATAGTAATTTCAAGAGCAATTTATGAAAAATGTGACTATGTTTTGTTTTGTCCGTTTTTAAATATGCCCTTTTTTAAGAAGCATAGGTATCTAACTCCACATAGCAACATATGGATCCAGAATTCAAAGACAGTGAATTTTTCTATTTTTTTAATCTTTTATTTGAAAAATTTCAAACTTACAGAAAACTGAAGAATAATACAACACCATCTTCTACTTGGAATTACCTATTTAAAATGTGTACACACATTTCAGTCTTAGTATTCAGTGAAAATTATGTATTAGCATCATGTATTAGTATTCAGTGAAAAACCATCTAAGCAAGAAGTTGGCACATGTCTAACTTCTTTCCACTAAGAGCTCCTTATACGTGGCATATCAATCCGATAAACTCTTAAAACTATTTTTCTTATCTTTGTCTACTGACAGAAAGCAGTGCTAAGTTAACGGTTTTGAATGGACCAAGGAAAAAAGGCTAAATATTGATGAAACATCGAGACTTTTCTACATTTCACCTATTAACAGCGCGGCAGCTTGAGCAGTGAATATTGCACGTAACTGTAGGGACTATGACACCCAGGGGAAAATCCATTTCCGAAGTCTTTAGAGAAAAGACAGCAGACCCGTCTAAATCTGCCCCGCGGGGAAGACCCCGTCCACGGCTCTCCCCCAGGGCACGCGCTTATAAAGTCCCCTAGGTCGCTGAGGAAGGCCACGAACATGTCTCTTCTGGACATGTTCAATTTCAGTGATCAGGAGAATATTTTTGAAAAAGGAGTCGATAACATGGGGGCCAATGGTATAAATATTACTATTGATAAGTTTTCCTATTAAAGCAAACTGGTAAACAACTGTTAGCATGAAGCGTAACTATTACTAAGTATATCTCTGGAAACTCGGTTCTAGGAAAATACTGATATATAAGGAAATATTCAGAATGAGCTTGGCTAGGAAAGTCACCCATGTCAATGGGTAGATTTGAATAATGGATCCATTTCCGCCTCGTGTAACTCTGAAAACTTCACTAGTGTTATCTGGCTTTAGATAAATCACCTGCAAAAGAAGGTAGATTATACGGAACCCCACATCTAAGACTGCTCAAAAACACGGAGTTGCTCAAAGTAACACTGAACTTCTCTGAGAATGGCACAGGGATAAACAGATTAGCACAAGCGGCAAAATAATACATTTTATTACCGTCTACGATTTTGGGAATTTCCTTGGTAATAATCCATTCTCCGGGCTGTAGCAGAGACTGTCCATAATACATGTCAGACTCCGCGCTTGTGCTTGAAAATGCAGAGCTGCTGGAAGGTGTCGACTCCTCAAGTTTGAAGAAATCTAGGCCTGTTACTGTGCCACCAAAAAATCTGCAGCCACCGAGACAACCACACTTGTTCCGGCTCCTCTTATTCTTCACGGTGTCATCTGGCCACAAAAACCACAACCTAAACAGAACCCAAAACAAACCAAAACGACAACACACAACAAAAATTCATTAAGAAAAGTAAAACTTTTTGGCAGGTAATTAAACATAAGTTACCTGTCAATATTTTAAAATTATTCATAATAATTTTTAAAAATTGTTAACATTTTTAAAACAGCAAAGGTTTATTTTTACTGTGGCATTCTTTTTAATCATTTTTTCATTCTAATAAACAAACAAACAACAGTCTCACTACGATGAGAAATAAGTAGGAACAGTAATGAGAGATAGCATCTATTAAAAAAAAAGCCAAAGAACTAAGAAGCAGCAAATATTAAAATCATTTAAATCCAGTTTAAAAACAGCAGTAAATATTCTTAAAAGGACAAAAACTTTGAAACATTAAACTAAAAAGTGAACAAAACTATTAATATAGATGTTTAATACATTAATTCATAACCTTTAGCATTTCAGAGCCTATTTCACATGACACCAAAAAATATGGGGTAAGAAATTATTTCTCAATAAAACTAAAATAATGCAACTAAAATAATGCATTATTCAATATTTTAGAGAAAAAAAATTACAATAATTTTGTACTAAGTACTCTAAATGAAGTATTAAGAATTGAGATAAGAGAAAATATATTCAAAATTCTTCAGGCTCTGAGTAACCCACACACAAATCTGTCAGTATTTATTAATTCCTCCTCTTTCTTAAAAAATATTATATTATAATACAAATCTAAATATTATATAATACAAATCCTTTTTTCACATGCATTATCTCATTGGGTCTTCAGGGCATCCACAGGAAGACAAAATTGGGATCATTTTCATTTTATATTCATTCGTTTATATTTCTTGAACACATCTACTATGTACCTAGTGTTGATTTTAAAGCACTCTCAAAATAAAAGACCTTATATATCCCATAGACTTTTTTACTTGCAGCAAAAGCTTAGTGGCATACATGGCTTTGTGGTCATCTTCATGTGGGTTCAAATTCTAGCTGTGCCACTTAATAACTCTGGGACTTTGCACAAGTTAACACTTCAGAGCCTTAGTTTTCTCATCTCTAAAATTATGGTCTGATATACCTAATAAGATTGTCGTGAGGATTAAACAGCATCGTGTGTATGAAGGACCTGACGCCAAATGTGAACGCAGAGGTAACAGATGTGAGCTCCCCTGCCCGCCCCTTCCTCACATAAATCACGGCACTGGTTCTCAAACTGGTTCTCAAATGTCCGCTTGTAGAACCACCTGGACGGCATATGGAAATGAGGAGAACTGAGCTCTGCCCACAGAGAATCTGACTGGGGTCTGAGAAGGCCTGCTCACGGACACTTCTAACAAGTTCCAAGGAGATGTTGGTGCCGGTGGTTTGGGAACTATACCTTCCAGAAACACTAATCTAATGAAACTAACAGTCTCTGTGCTCGGTAACTTTTCCAGTTATATAAGGAGAATATACCTACTCCCCAAAACTCCTGGGAATCAAACATCCACCAAAGCACCCAAGCTGAAGGTCAGCGAGCTACTACCACATAGGGACACAATCACACTAGGTCTGTATTTAAAATACTCTTACTATGTTGCTAACAGTAGAATGTTCTCCATAATTAGCTAGTAATTTTCACCTGAACATGAGACTATCGCCATCCCTAAACTTCTCTTACCTCTTGGTTCTGGCATCATGAGTTTCTAAGAACTGCCTCTGTGCCTCATGTTTAGAATGGTGATCCGCAGCCAATGCGACGTCAACAGTTACGAGCCCCAGGCTGGCCGACCCCGCTTCCAGCCAGTGGGCCCTCCGCAGCAGCGCGGGCTGAAGCCCCGCTCTGGGGTTACTCGGCTGTTCGATGCACTGTCTCACGTGAAAGTCCTGAATTGCAGCGCTTATCCCTTCCCCAACCGACTGGTTGTGGAGGTTACAGTTCGCAACCCGAACCGCACCCATCTGCAATTGAACGAAGAAAATGAAACAAAACTCTAGATTTGGTCTTTTTTAGCAACTTAGAATAAACTACAGAATAGGTAATTATTTCGAACTGCATGAAAAATGTAAGAAAAGAGAAGGGAAAAAAGAGGAAAAAAGAAATAGAAAAGATGAATGCAATAATAAAAATAGACATTGATTTTAAAAAAAGAGGATAAAAGGAAAAGAGGAGGAGGAAAGGAAAATGAAAAGTGTAGTAAATAGTGAAATCGCAGACTGTGAACGAGGTTTGATTTTAAACAGTAACCCACAAAGAAGAGGTGGCAAACAAACGTTTTCAGGAGCCAGGCAGGAACTATAAACGGATAAAACCTAAAAGCATTCAAAATCAAATCTTTGGAAAACGTTATCAATTTACTTCCCTGCTATAAAAGCAAGCTACCTGTTTATACCCCTGCCGTAGGGCAATGTTATGATAAGTCCGTCAGAGTAAAAAAGCATAAGTATGCCTTAAAAAAATATACTAGAAGAGAACATGGGTGAGTAGAAACCAGAAAGCTGTCTAGTAGAATACTGCAGTAGTTGGTGCGATGGCAAATTATAAAAGTGTGTTGTATATCAAGAAATGGAGGTTTGGCTCGGTGAAAAGGAAATAGAAGTATACTGGCCAGGAAAGAGAGGAGAGTGCACCTTTACGTTTGTAGCGCAGCCATGCTCCACAATGTAAACATCGGCCCCGTCGACTGCTAGACGGGTCATAGTGTATTTCAAGTCATCTGAGGTTGGACAAGGTCCAGGAATACAACTCAACTAAAATGAAAAAAGACAACATTTAATTCTTCACCATCAATTCACTATTTTGATACTTTAGTCTCCTTATTTAAACAAACAAAATTCTGGTGTGTTTAAAAACCAGACAGTTAAATTTCACTTTTTTATAACAATAAATTAAATCATCAGCAGTTAGTCTTAAAATTAGAAAACTAATCACAAGTAACCCTTTTTCATTTAAAGGGGGCAAATAGCAAGTCTAAATTGACAGAATTCATATATAACCTGTTGCTGAAACTCAAAAAGAATAGACTGATAAGTAAACAATGTCATAGGTTTATAAGAACTACATAGGAACTTAAAGTTGTAAGATATTTTTATGAGTATTCCACAGACACACACACATCAGCTGTAAATTTTATGGTATCCACGACAATCCACACAGATTTAATTTAGTTTTTCTCCTAAAACACAGACTTGGTCATGTTTAGGTTTGATAAAAACATACACATCAGCCACTTCCACAAACTCCTTGGGCAGAGGGCCCTGAGTAACGTTAACGGCCCAAAAGCACGTAACTGCTCATCAGTGGCAGACTCTGAATGTATTTCCTCCATCAAAACAGACCTTAAAAAAAGGAATCTAAAATGACAAAGCATACCAGTGCAGTGGTTGCATGACATGGTGGCTAACTGCAAAGGGACACAGGGAAATGTTCTTCACTGATAGGAATGGTTACACCCGTATGTATCACATTTGTTAAAACTCAAACTCTACGACTTAAAAAGGGTGAATATGTTATATGTAAATTATGCCTCAACAGAGTTTAAAAATTTTTTAAGTAACATAAAAGCTTTGAGTCTTAAAACAGAAAGTTACTGTTTAAGACTTTTGACTCTTAAAAAAAAAAAAGATGCCTACGAGCCCATGTGAATTATCCATGTGGACCCGGAGATGTGCTGGCAACAAGAAAAACTAATTTTATTGCCGATTATACCAGTTTCCTTATTGAAGGTAAATAAGCATGAGTTACCGATGTTTGGACATAAAATTAAAAGAATGAATACGTTCAATTTTCAGTCATATAAGAGCAAATAAAAATTATACAGCAAAAGAAAAAAGGAAAGGCACATAGGAAAGAAACTAGAAAGAAAAACTAAACTATTAACAGTGGTTGTCTCTGCATTG
>NW_011889044.1:925955-940184 GCF_000151845.1 Pteropus vampyrus
GTAAATTTTATGGTATCTACGACAATCCACGCGGATTTAATTTAATTTTTCTCCTAAAACACAGACTTGGTCATGTTTAGGTTTGATAAAAACATACACATCAGCCACTTCCACAAACTCCTTGGGCAGAGGGCCCTGAGTAACGTTAACGGCCCAAAAGCACGTAACTGCTCATCAGTGGCAGACTCTGAATGTATTTCCTCCATCAAAAAAGACCTTAAAAAAAGGAATCTAAAATGACAAAGCATACCAGTGCAGTGGTTGCATGACATGGTGGCTAACTGCAAAGGGACACAGGGAAATGCTCTTCACTGATAGGAATGGTTACACCCGTATGTATCACATTTGTTAAAACTCAAACTCTACGACTTAAAAAGGGTGAATATGTTATATGTAAATTATGCCTCAACAGAGTTTAAAAATTTTTTAAGTAACATAAAAGCTTTGAGTCTTAAAACAGAAAGTTACTGTTTAAGACTTTTGACTCTTAAAAAAAAAAAAGATGCCTACGAGCCCATGTGAATTATCCATGTGGACCCGGAGATGTGCTGGCAACAAGAAAAACTAATTTTATTGCCGATTATACCAGTTTCCTTATTGTAGGTAAATAAGCATGAGTTACCGATGTTTGGACATAAAATTAAAAGAATGAATACGTTCAATTTTCAGTCATATAAGAGCAAATAAAAATTATACAGCAAAAGAAAAAAGGAAAGGCACATAGGAAAGAAACTAGAAAGAAAAACTAAACTATTAACAGTGGTTGTCTCTGCATTGTAGAATTGGGGTAAGTTACTTATCTTTCTTGAAACTGCCATGTTTTCCAGATTTTCTGAAATGAGCATACTTCCTCCCGAAAAAAAAGATGCTCCCCACCCCACACTCATAAGAACAGTGTTTACTGCACGTCACTGCTACCGCACACGGTCTCAGGGACTCCTGTGACTGTACGGAGCCTGAGTCGACGGACCGCACCGCTGTGGAAAGAGCTTCAGATCTGGAGTCGGGAAACGTGGCAGATGCCCAGCACTGCCAATCAAGTCCGGGAGAACAGGTGTGCTCCGGAGGGGTCTGCCAACGAAGCCACGGAAGGGCCTGGCACTGCCTCCTGCTGCGACTTTTACGTCGTCTACATAAAGGTATGGCCGTGTCCCCAAGAGTTAGTGTAATAAAGCAACAAGACCTAAGTGTTCACAGTGAAAATGTAAGAGATGAGATATGCTTTTCATAGTATCTCATTTATTTGTGAATGAATGTTTCACTAATTACCTTATATGTTAGCTACTTACAACTAAATAGCAACTGGCTATGATTTGCAGGAATAATTTTCATGATTGAAAAAACTAACTATAGTGTTTACTTAGTGACTGTGCAATTGATTTAAAACTCACATCTCAATCTTTCATTTTAAAAAATTCATAAATGTTTATAATACGCTAGCACATTTCTTAACGTACCTTGGATTCACAGAACCGACGATCAATTCCATGCTGACATATTATTACTGATTTGGGTCTTTCCAGTTCATACTCCCGACATACCACGTGAAAAACAAATGTCTGCCCCCACTCCAAGAGACAAGCCAGCTACAAACAAGCGGTGACAGGGTGACAACACCGTTAGCATACTGAACGCACATTCGAAGCTCAGAGGCCAATCGAAAATCTTAACACAGCTTAAAATAACCCAAACACCATCTTATACCTGCTGCTATATAATCTACTTGTCAGCCAATATCATTTTCTACCTTGACATCATTTATAAGCATGTATTACTTTTCATTTATGAATGACAAAATACATGGCCAAAATAAAAACTCAAACTCATTTCAACTTCTAGAGCAAAATACTTTTCTTCAAGGTTTTCTCTTTCTTCTTATATGACTATATGGCATATATGACTATATGACTTATATGGCATAGAAAAGCACTTAAAATTTATTACCTAATAATCAACCAACCTTTAGTGTAAAATTTTTGAGTATTTAATTATCATTTTGAACTGTAGTTTTAGAAAATCAGGCATTTTGAAGATTAAAGCACTTTTGTTCATGTAAATAGAAGCTTAAATAACCATATAGCAATTTGTCAAATCTTGCCATGTTTAAAAATTCTGAATTTTGAAATTGATTAGAGTCGTTAATAAACACACCAAGATTTGGGTCTAAAAAGCACACAATTTAAACTACTAGAAAACATGAATTTCACCTTTAAAACATACAAAGAATGGCATGAATGTTACAGCACCCACGCAATCATAAACATGATGCCAACATTCTAGTACAGAAGAAAATGTTTCGTCTTCTAGTAAGTGTAATTTATGGACACGTGAGATTCCAGCAATCCTTAAAGGAACTGCGTCCAGTCTCACAGGGTTGGCAGGAAACACGCTGTTTTGTTACATGCTTCAGTGCATATGAGAGACGGGAAATGGTGGATAATAAAGAAAGGATAGTTGAGGCCAGTGAGCACTGAGTATTTCTTTTCATTCATTTTTATATGAGATACCCTTTTGCAATTCCATTCATTTTCCTACTATTTCTAGAATCTTAATTTTTGCTGTCTTCCATCAATTTCTTTCAGATATAGAAGGTACTTAGATTCTTTATTCACCTTCTCGTTGCTACTATCTACCTCTAAATTATGTTTCATACCCACTCTGTAACTTTTTATTAAAATTGAGTATGTACATTTCTGCACGTTCCAGTTTTTGCAATGCCAAGATAAACATGCATCTATAAGCTAAACATCATAAATATATGGCTCAACGGGTAAAATTTTAGAGTAAAATGGCTATTCAACTATTCGGTGGTCCATTTCTAGAACTAAATACTCCTTAAGGCCTCCAAGTCTCCTAAAGACCACGTGGGACGGTAAAGGGGAGGGGACTCATACAAGGGACACGACGAGCACTCGAGGCCAGGTTTACTTACTAGTAACTATGTTTTTACTTTTTTAAACCAGTATCTACATTATTAATAGCAGGTACAAATGACATTATGTTGCTTTGGAGCATAACAAGCAAAGAACTGTGCTACCTAATCCTTAATACTATAAATGCTATTTTCAAATCCTACTTAAGAACTACATAAAAAAGCAAAGTTCTTAGAAAATTATTCTATATACTGGGGAAGATTGTTCCAACAGTGGAGAACAAATATAATTTTAATAATATATGTACTTTCTCTATAATATATATGTAACATATATATCTCATTCTGAGTTCTTCCCAAAGAAAGTCTCGGATTCTTTAAAGTACGATATAGACCTATGAAACATACCCGTCGGTTTTGTGTCGCTCGGAAAAGTGAAACCTGTCTCTGACTCATCTATTGCTAAGAAAATGCTGAATGCCGAGAACGACATCTGTCCAAAAACCACAGGGCCTTGTGGCCACCGGACGCCCTCAGGGGACACGCAGCGAGCATTCGAACAGGCACACGACTGGCTCTCGGAGCCATGGGAGCAAAGGAAAAAGAAGTCAGGAGCTAGTTCTGTGAGAGCCGTACCTGTGGGGCCGTGACCTTAGCCGTCAGGCTCCCAGCCTGCACATCGATCAGCCACGCGTATTCCAACGAATCATTTCCCAAAGGAAGACCTTCTGCCGAGAACATGGCATGCGCTCGCAGCTGGAGACCGGACAAGCTGATGTGCCCCTCCCTGAGCACCTCGTCCACCGGGGGTCGCTGCTGAAAACAGTAAGAAGGATGTAAGAAATACCAGAAAATCGCATTATAACGTCTCATTGCTCTTCCCTCCAGAGACAGGAAAAACACGCCATGTGGAAAATAAGCCTTCAGGATCCAGAAGCTCTTAGCACAACTTTGAACACAAGAGGAGTCCGAGTTAAGCCTCTGTAGTGACGGCATCCACGAGAGCCACAGCAGCATGTGGATCTCTGACTGCTAACAGCCCTGACGAATAAAAAGAAACTAGTGCTCTGACAGGGAATGTAACAGGCCATCTTTTGTGGGACGGCAGGAATCACGAGACTAAAATACTAAAAAGGAGAAAATAACGGGACAATAAAGACCATTAGGACAACTAAGTAAAGAACAAGAAAAAGAAACCGAAACCATCTTCCGCACAGATTTCAGGAACTACGTAAATACAAAAGGACAGATTTGCCTTACAGAGAATAATCATGCGAACACCACTAAAAAGCAGCAAACGGTTCAGAGAAAACGGCTGAGATGGACCCGTTCGGAACGCTACAGCGTGAGCGCTACAGCAGGGTTCTGCATGGAGCGCTGACTCCCCAGGGTACCACAGGGGACACGGACCAGCAGGCTTGGCAGCGCCCTCCCCAGCTCCTGCGGCTCCACCTCCCCGGCTCTCAGCGGCACTGACACCGCCCACCTCCCTGCCATCCTCCTGATCCAGGAAGACCTCCTGCCAGGGGCTCCGCGAAGCCGGCCCTCGCTTCCCTCTCTCCGCTCCATACTCTACAAAGGACCAGAGAGCTTTAAAAAAGGCAGATTTTGTAATGTGCTCGTCTCAAGACCACTGCATGCCTGCGAAGCCCCTCGCACCTCTCCGGGCAGCACCTGTCACATGTGAAATTATTTATCTGCACTGTCACCCCGCCCCGCCCCGCCCAGGTATTTATCTTCTCCATCAGGCTGATGAGGGTAAAGACCATTTTTGTCGTGGGCACCATGCTTCCCACTGCACCGAACAGATAACCACAAAAAGCAGACCCTGCTGACGGAGCGGCTGTGCAGTGTCCTCAGACCTCAGCACGCACGAGACGGCTCACAGGGACCCCCCAAGCTAACCTCAGCACGGGGTCTCTTCAGTGCGTGTGTGCACGCCGCCTCCCAGGGCTGGGGTTCCTGGTTTCAGTACGCTTGGGAAATGCGTACTTTAAAAAAGTTTTTTAAGAAGGACAAATCCGATTCATAAGGACTTCTTCAAAAGAAATTTCAAGTTGTGACTAGAATATATAGCTCCAGAAAATGTTCTGACACATTTTCCTTTTCTTGAAGCTGCGTCACATAATGAAATCGCCCTTCTCCGGCATCCGCTGCCTAAGGTGTTGTCTGAGAGTGGTGGGGGGGGTCTGCTGCAGCCTTCCAAATTCTCAGTATACAGTGTCCGTGATCTTTTTTTTCCTTTTAGCTCAATAACACAGGTGGATCTCAGCTTGTCCTAAAGGTATAGCCAACCTAGTACGCCAATAAACACTGCAGTCTAAATTTTACTATGGCTTGCATCATGTTATGGGGTGGTGTCCCCCCAAAACATGTCCAAGCCCCCAGCCCGGGTACCTATGAATGAGACCTCACTTGGGCATAGGATCTTGACGGGTGTGATCGAGTTAAAATGGGGCTACAGTGGATCCAGGTGGCCTTTACGAGGAAAACTGGGACACACAGACACACGGAGAGGAAGCCATGTGGGGACGGAGGCCGAGCTTGGAATGGTGTGCCACAGACAACGAGCGCCCAGGGCTGCTGGCAGCCACCAGCAGCTGGGGAGACGCACGGCGGGGTCCTCCCCGACAGCCTTCAGAGACGGCATGGCCCTGTCAACACCAGACGGCAACCTCTAGGCTCCAGCCCCACAAGGGGAGATATCTGTTGTTTTAAGCCACGCAGTGCGGTTCCACTGCTCCAGCAGCCCTTGGGAACGAACATGTGTCGTAAGATGATCGTGAAATACAACGTGTGATTTCCTGAATCGGACACAGAAAGCCACCCAGCGCCTCAAATCCCGAGCCTTGAGGCCCCAAGTTAGGACTAAAGCTACTAGGAACAAGTATCCACAGGTGAGTGACCCAGGACTGACCAGGGGGCTGTCAGGGTGCAAAGCCTGCCATGGTGACAGAATATTAGACAGCACAGAGACAAAAGATTTCTTAGAGACAGTCACGCCAGCACCACATAATGTAAGCAAGTCAAGCAGATAAGCAAATTCCAAGACTGTACACAGAAAGCGCCCTGTCTTCCGGGCCAGCCGTCAGGGACACTGAGCATCACCGAGTCTGGCACTACCGCCCCGCAGCTCTACTCCACGAATTCCTTCTCTGGGGACCGAATAAACCACACGTATACCTGAGTCACCATACACACCTGCTGATGACTCCATAATTATGGCTGATGTGAACTCTCATAATGAGCTCAACAAAGCGTTTTTTTGTATCTGGTAAAGTCTTTTGAAAATGCAGTGATTAAAATAGAAGTTAGAGCATTGCCAGGTACTCGCAAGACAGATGCTCATCTAAGATGTTCAGAACTCAGCCATAGGAGATATTTCTCTTTTAACTTTATTATTTTCCTCAACAGATCAAAAAAAGGAGATGGACTTCCTCTCCACATACTCAGCTCCCAGAATAGAGACCAACCAACCCTAGTGACCCGCTAGTTAGAGAGGAGGCCAAGAGGTATTTTTCAGGTTTCTATAGCCAGTTAAAAGTGTTAGGTATGTGAGGTCTTTACGATACAATAGCTCTGCCACTTGATTTCGGTGGCAGTTACACAAATCTACATGGGGTAACACGACACAGAACTAGGCACACACATCGCACCAATGCCGGTGTCCTGGTTGTGATACTGCACTATAATTATGTGACAGATCAGCATGGAGGAAACTGGGTGAAGGGGACACAGGGCCTCTCTGTACTAACTCTGCAACTTCCTGTGAATCTACTATTATTTTGAAATAAAAGTTTAAAAAAGGAAACATTCTGTGGCAGAACTAGCATATGTTAAGTTTCAGCTACTATGTATATATGTGAAATATATACATCTACGAAAAGAAATTAAAGTTCTATGTAGAAAAATATAATCAGTTATGGCAAGAAAAGGTAGTATACTATTTTAAAGAAGATGATCAGTTACTGCACTGAATCCAGAGTAACTTATCGTCCATGGACGATGTGAGAGTTATTGGATTCATCCCCCCATTTATAATTTTACTTTGCATTGTATTAAAATCCATTTACATCTGTAAAGCACACAAGTTCCCTAAAGGAGGGAAGAGCCCTACAGCAGTGGTAGATGCCAGAAGCAGCCATCTGGCATTTAAAAACAATAATAATAAAGTGATAATTTGCCCAGGAACGTAAATGATTCATATTTGATGAATATCATTAGTTGTCTTCCAAAAGACTCCCAGGGATATCGTGAAAAAATTAACAAAATATCTTGTAAGCATGTTGCATGAAAAGAATAAATCAGTGACCATGTAGGTGCTCATGTTTTGAAGATTCACGGTACTGGTTAGTATTAATGCTTAGGTGGTGATTTTCAGCAAAATCCACCAAGATTTTATGCATTTTTCCCTTCCATAAATAAATGAGAAAGATATAGAGTATTTCTTTCCATTTCTAAAAACAAAAAGATATAAAATATAATTGTTTGGGATCACAAATAGGGAACAGCAAAGAAAAAGAAAAGAGATTCTTGAAAAACTCTCATGCACATACAAAACTCCTCAATATGGTTAAACTAAAAGCCTGCAGGTGTGGAGAGCTACCTGTTCCATGCACAGAGGCTAATGCACTGTTTTGACCCCACAGAGTCATAATGAACCTGAGCCTCCAGCACAGCTCGCTTCCCGTTACCTGATAGTTATCGCTGACACACACGGTCAGGGGAGACAGGACAAGCTGTAGCATGGTCTCCCTAAATCCTTTCTTCATTTCAAAGCATAGTCTTTCCAAGAAAGCCGTGGGACATTCAGGACCATCGGTGGTTCCGTGCTAAAGTCAAACAAAATACCATAATCAAGGTGGAGAAAAACTGAAGACCAAGGAAGTGCAGGAAAATAATAATTACATTCATGTAATTAAGAGATTTTTTTAAAAAGAGAAACAGTGCTTCCTGATGAACAGAATCACTCTGGACCCCAGTAAGGGCTCTAGGGCCACTAAGCACCAGAGGTGACTTCTCTGCTGTGCAGCCCTGGTGTGTGACATGGAGCCAGTGCGCCACACAAGCTCTAGGGCCACCCTTCCCTCTCTGGCCTGGCTCCAACGGCCCGGGTTCTCTGGGCAACACAACCTCGTTCCAAGGCAGCCTCAAGGTCCCCCTTGGGGTGAAGCAGGATTCTGGGCTGCTCCAAACCCCTGATGTACTTCAACCTCAAAGCCAAGCCTGACTCTTGATTTGGTACTAGGTCCACCATAAGGCCTCAAACTGGTCTGCGGCTGGAGATGAAGGCTAAGAAACTCTACAGTCCTGGGATATCCATGAGCTCAGTGCCATGAAGAAATGTTCTCTAGCTGCATGGAGCAGCTCGCGTGAAAGAAGAAAAACAGAAAGTGAAATCACCAATGCTCAAGCGATCCCATCACGAAACACACACACGCAAACAATGTTTCCTGTGCTGGCTAAGCTCACGGTCCACTGACGCTACTCTGATCTGTACACACTTACAACAGGAAGACGCCCGTGCACTCTGTACAAGTTCACAAGGACAGTGATATCCCAAGGACGCAGGGCCAGTGGATGGGTGGGCTTGGCCGAACTTTCGCTTTCCTTTTTATCATTCTCCATTCCGACGGCAGTCCAGCCAGAGCTGGACGACGTCGTCAGTGACAGAACGGGACTTGAAACCACCTCTTCGAAATCCATATACATGTCATCTTCCCCAAAGTAGTTTTCCTACAAACATTAAGAAATGCTATCAGAAGAGATATGTAACAATAACTCCTCACCTTAGAGTTCAAAATTTGTAAACCTATTTTATGTAATTAAAAGCATCAGGTCTGTTTCCTTAAAATGAAAAAAAAAAAAAGATACATATATTTAAGATATACTCTTGTCCGCTTAGCAAATAAATATTCTGTAGCAAAAAAAAAAAAAAAAAAAAGCCCACAAAAGGTCATAGAAGTTTACAGTAAAGTTTCATAACACCACCTCCGGTAATAGGAAAAACTTGCAGTCCAGGTCCTAGAGAAACCGTTGGGGGCTTGTAAGGGTCAGTGCTTTTCAAGCTGCTGCTCGGAGTGCTGAAACAGTGACACCCGGGGACACCTCTCAGGGGAAGCACATCAATTCACCGAAAATCAACTGGCTAAATCCAATTAGCTAAACACTACGATTCATACAGTCCTGTTGAAATATTTAACAGGAACGTCTTAACAGCTTTAATAAAAATATAGATGTCTAATCAATGTACTGTATACTTGAAGCTAATTTAAATAAATTTATTTAAAAAGTGTCCAATTTTGGTTATTGATGACAAAAACATGTGTTATAAAGTTACCAAAACTTCTTTTCATGTAGTTCATCCTAGTTTCTTATGCATTAGTGTTTGAACTGCAAATATTCTGGTTTCTTTGCATCGGAATTTATTTTTAATTGAAATCCTTTTTTTCTTCCCATTGATTCTGAATTTAAGTTTTGCCTATGTGATCTGTCCATAGTGATCAAAAACTGTTAAAATATTCCTTTTAACACTGTTAGCTATATTTGTTCAATACTAGAACCAAGTCAGTATTTTGGTAAATTCTGCATTTTGGTTATTGACACATTTATTTTCTGGCTAGGGTTCTGGATATCAAGTCGATTAGTAAATGTAATAACAGTAACTCAAATACTGAGATTTTAGGTACCTTCAAAAGCCATTCAGCCCACACTTCTTCCAGAGTCTTTATTAGCAAACCCCAATTGTCCTTCCCCAGCTAACTCTGATTATCCTAGACTCCTCCTAGAATCGATCGCCTCTGTCACTGTACGTGACAGGGCTCCTTGTTAGCAGAACACCTGCACTGTGAACCGCGAGAGGGAGCACACGAGTCAGCACTGACGGAATCAGACTCACGCAAGTAACTCTGCTGCTCGTGCTTATCGATGTTTGGGTAATTAGTCTGTCTTTGATTATCAGATGCAGTAAACATCCAACAGTACAATAAACATCTGAAGCAAAATGAATTTGCAAAATCCTAGAAAAATGCAAAATTTCATGGAGTTGCCAAAAGTGATGTTGGGTAACTGCTCAAATCACAGGTAAAGCTTTTGGTGATAAGTGAGGATCTGGAGGGCTTAGAGCCGTTACCTAGGAAGAACAGTAAGTCAATAAGAATTATTGAGGACATGCTGGGGACGTTTTCAAAGGATGAGCTGAATATTAAAAGAGCGACTTCTAGAAAACTGACCAAGTCCACACCCTTCTTAAAATAGCCTCTCTTCACAATTGTGCTACGGACATCAACCTTTAAGTGCTATCACACTGTGCAATCACACAATTTCAGTGGGACAATTATACCAAAATGAATTAACACTTGATTTAGTCCTTGCCCTAAGAAGTAGTGCATATTTCTTCGGAACCTAAATTTGTCATACCCTGAAATGAACTTATTTTCACGTATTTGCTTCAAATTTGAAGACGGAGCTCCAAACAAATCCTTGATTATTATTTACCGTGGAATAAAGTTGTTTGTTTGTAATGGAGCCACGTGAAGAAGACCTTTCCTGGCACCAAGAACCCTCAGATAACAAGGTTCTCCTGTGTTATATGCCGCATTCATTACAGCGTGTTAAAGCTTGTCCATACATGTCCACTCCTCCAGCTTATCTCCTTGACAACAGATGTCAGATCACCTGTATCTCATAGCAATTAGCACGATTCCTAGAATATACTAAATGCTCAAAAAAACACTGCACTGAGGAGTATACTCTTCTCATAATTTTGTAATGAGTCTAGTACTACAAGTCTAATCAACATATATAATATATTCTCAACACTTTAAATCATCCAACTGGCTGGCTATCGCAAATGGTCCCAATTTCAATTAGACATGAACTGCTTGCTTATGTTTAAAAATGTTAAGTTCTTTTAAAAATCATACCTTTATACACAAAAAGGCATTTAACAGAGGTCCATAGAGAGTTATCTGAGAATCGGGGGAAAGTTCCATTTCCACGTGGAGCTTATCGGGCGGCAGTTCCGAGGGATCAACAGGGGGGCGTGACGAGGCGGAGGGAGAGGGGACCGCCCTGTCCGACACTCTCTGCGACGGCCTTAACACGGACAGCATCGTCTCTTCCATTTCTGACACTGGAAGAAATTGAGAGAAAAATGTTTGTTGAAGGGAGGAAAGTACCTCTTAGAAGCTCTTCAAGGAATTATCCACTAAGAAGTCTTATTTTGCAAATACGAAAGCAACTAACCCTGATATAGCCTATAGTATACCAGGAAGACAACCCTAAAAGACTGATAATCAAGAATGCAAACTGGAGTATGTGTAGAAGTACATAAATCAGATTGCACAGAACCCATGAAAAGTCCCTGTCAACACTAGCGGCACTAGTCAAGTCCATGCAATATAAATCTGGGTCACGATTAGGCTTTAACTATCCTTGGGCATTAAAGTACAGTTGTTTCCACATAAAAAGCCATTTAAATATAGTGTGACATTATCAAGTTTCATATATAAAGACAATTATAGAAACTATTCTTTAAATCTTAACTCACTGGAAAAATACAAAGAAAGTATCACTTGACTCTAATTCCATTTTGGACCCCAGTAATAAGGCACATCAGCTTCAGGGTAACTATGATATACGATGTCGAATGTGTTAAAGAAATTAACATTCCACAAAATTAAGTGCTTTAAATATATTCACACATATATTTGATAGTCCAGCTCTGCTTGATAGTGCAGCTCTGCTGCTTCTAGCTTGGAACATAAATTATCTAATTATGTTCTCTGAGCACATTTTCTCAACTCTACAATGATAATATCTATCTCACAGAATTGTTTTAAGGATGAAATGAGGCACTGTAAGCAGGAAACAGCTTGGCCGAGCTTTTGATACAGAGATAAATGTTCAATAAAAACCTATAACAAAATCCTTAAACGATTTTAAATGTATACAATTATTTCAAAATAGATGCATTTCCAAACTGTTTTATCTCTTTCTTGTACCTCCGATGATTACCAATCATAACACCAGATGTTTAAAGTACGAATTAGATATACTCACATGACTGTTTTAGCTGTTCATCTGCTTTTTGTGGATAAATTGGATGCCATGTATAATCAATGGTAAGCATGACGCTTGGGACAGTCCAGCATTCGACCCAACCAGCTCTTTGAAGAGTAAAAGATAAAGTTTCTAGTCAGGTATTTAATTTATTCCTTTAATTGTACACAAGCACCAGACACAGAGAGTCAAACGAGTTACATGCTGAGTATGAAGACTCAGATCACTGACGTCATGTACTCACTTTTCCTGAGTGATGTTCCGCCATTTTGGCTTAACGGTTTTCTGGCCACCGTGACACTCGGCAGGAATACCAGCATCGTGAGTCATTTTACTTGGGTGGCAATTCCTTACCAGCATAAACAGTGAGTATTTACTAGGGTGGCAATCTGGCAGAAACAAATGGAGATCAACATCTTCTCCCTAAAAATAATTTATAATGACCCAAAGTAATAAAATAGGTACATAAACATGTTAGGTTACTATTTACAGCCAAACCTCTCTATAATAAGCTTAAGAATAAATTCAAAATAAAATTTCAAATGGCAGATTCTACAATGAACAATCAGGTAAATAACTGAAATAAGATTTTACATTGACTAAATTCTGATTTGAAAGTTCAGGGGGGAAAAAATCAGTATACTTTCCACAAAATAGTGAAAAGATTATCTTCCATGGGTATTCATGGATATTTCATATGTAACTGAGTAAAAAATTTAAAAAAAAAATCCTATCCCTAATATATGGTGGAATATGTTCTTTATTTTTATTAATTTTAAAAATACAGTCGTCTCTTTTGATCCTAGTTAGTGTTGGTCCGTCGACTGGCATTTAGGAACTCTGAGCTGGTCCACGGAAGGGTCTTCAGTCAGGCTCACCTTCGCCTTTCTGGGCCCCAACCTGCCCGCCCCGATGCCTGCATTCTTGGCCAGCAGCACAGGACAGTGGCTAAGCCATGCCGCCTGGTTCAAGTTCCACTCGTTACTGAACTTGGCTCCTCAGTTTCCTGTTCCTCAAAGCAGACAATAATAACAACAGCTTCCTCAAGAGGGCTGTTCCACAAAGCAAACGGGTGACCACTCAGAGCCCCAGGGATAGTGTCTGGCACATATGAAATCTTTAACAGGTGTTAGCTGCTCATATTATTACTGTTGCTATTTTTTACCACCATAACCTCCATCAGTACTACAGCTACCACTGATTGCCCATACCCTAAAATTAAATGTTCCTAAAAATTCTGAACCCATAAGAGTTGGCTTTCAGATAAAAGGAAGACAGGTATTTGTGGTTATTCCTTGAATTCACGGTTACAATTAGGAATGAAATACAGAGAAGTATAAAATCGAGTCATGGACACAGTAAACATCAGAGCTAGACGGGTCAGCCTCAGGGGTTAGAAATGAGCGCTAAGAAAATAATCAACTCAGGGGATTGTTTTTTATTGCCCAACTTCTTAGGGTAAGTTGGAGAACTAAGGGGAATGGCAGAACATTGTGTTAACCATAAAAAAGAGACGACAGCAATTCTGTGACACTAAGATTAGTGAGCAATGGAGGACAGCTAAAACACTTCGGGGTGGGAATGGGAAGGGCAGGGGGTAACGCTGGGCCCTGGGAAGTCAAACTCACTAATGCACCCAATTATACGTACTCTTAGGGAGAACTTGGTGTTGCATGTAGCGGGGACGAAGTCTGTAAAAGGCAGAGAGAAATCGATATTCAGTGTTTCCCCACAGGCTGCCAGATACACTGCAAACAGGGAAAAAGAAAAGAAAACTTACTTTTAACTTCAATAAAATTTTCAATAAAAAATGCCTTAAATACACAAAATAAACAAAATCAAAGACTAAAGCTTAGTCCAAAACAAACTCTGAAATAGTTAACTGAGAATCTTGCAAGATAGTGAAAAAAAAAAGGTCAATTCCAGTAGCTACTAAAACCACAAATCAATACCAATTCTCCGTGTTGGTATTTGTCTTAATGAAAAGGAGGCTTAACCTAATTTTTAGAAAGTTCTTACCATTTTCCTGTTGTTTAGTGGAACAATCAATCCAGTTGTGTTGGTTAGCAGCCCAAATCATCTCAAACTGATGAAACATGATTTTAAAATTCCACGTATATGGTACAAATGAAAAAATGTCTGGAGCACTATCACTAGACCAATCTTGAATTAAATCTAAAATTATTGGAGTGGGAGACAAAAATTAAAATTAATTGAAATTCAGAAAACAAAATGTAAAGATTTAATAACACTTGATTGCAACATGCTGCAAGAAATAAAGGAATTTTTTCCCA
>NW_011889044.1:940299-942841 GCF_000151845.1 Pteropus vampyrus
TCTGAATAGACTGTGGATTACAATAATTGAAACAAAATAACAAAGCCATGTTGATGCCTAATTCAGGAAGAGAGAGAATTTGACTCAGCTTCCCCTTCGTACTCCCCAATGGACAGAAACAAAGCATCAGCCTAAGGCATGTTCTTTTATTTCCTATAAGCTAAATTTTGGGTTCGTATTTTCCTTTTTTGGATTAGAAGAGAGCACAAAATATCAATATTTAAAATTTCCCTTTGATATTCTCAGTCCAAACAGTGTGAAAGTAAGAAAGTCTGAATTGTGTCACCAAAACCCCCACGTTGACTCTAAAAGCAAAACTACTGAATGGAAACGAGTTCGCTGTGATAAATCTCACGGTACCTATGTTTACTAGGAAATCACCTGTGAAGAAGTTCTTCTGTGCAAAAATGAAGTGGTAGGTGGCTTTATAAACCTCTAATTCACACTGCCATGTCTGTGGCATGTTCCAGGTTCGGGGGTAGCTGGCGTTGATGTGGAACTGCAAACCGGACGTTAAGGGAAGATGTTAGAGCTTAAAATGCGACACTGTGAGGACAGCATTAGCAACGAACTCACGCACACCAGTGAATAATTAAAACTTATTTTCCCACTGAGCTGAACAGAAGGTCCCTTCGAGATCTTAATATCACTATGGCTAAAGGCCAGTGTCCACAGTTACATCCTGTTCCTTGAAATACTGAGCCACGATGCAGCCAGAAAACTTCAGAAACAACGAATCGGCTGTGACGCTGTGCCGCAGTGAACAGAGGCACAGCCAGCGTTCTTCGCTGCTCTGTGGGCGAGAGGCTCGGGCTCGGGGAGGGTGGAACGGAGTGCGCACTGTGCCGGGGGAATTGGCCCCAGTGGCTCCTGCATTCCCATCACGGTGCTTACAGACCTGACTGGGCATCTGTCGCATCCACCTGCCAAAGCTGGGCCATTCAGCAAGGGCACGGGCCACCTCACGGGAACAGCGCGGCTGCACGGCACTGCTCATCAGCAGCCAGCCAGCTCAGCAGTCAGTCAAATGCTGACTGTGCCAGCTGAATATGTACTTATAGTATTCAATATATTCTTGGTAATTGTAAAAATTTCCTCTAAATTTACATGTATATCATGTGTAAATATGCTTGTTTAGACAAGCAATTAAGGGCCTAATGATACCTAATCTTACGTAAAAGAATCCTCCCTGAATATTGGCCATTCTATAGAGTGGCTTTTGTTATTACTGTTACTGTTGTCCCTAATTTAAAAAAAAAAAACAAAAAACAATAATCTGTCTCATTAATGAGTCCCCAATCTGGAATTTTAGTCCTGAGCATTTCCATATTTTTTCCATTTTCAAGATGAAGCAACCCAGGGTATCAAGACTTTCTTCCTTTTCCTTTACTCATCCAGTAAAAAGCACAATGAATTATCACACCCTGAGAAAGAACCCAACGGGGCCAGAGCACATGGTAAAAAACAATCTCATTGACAACACCGGGGAGAGGTAGTCTATCCATACAGTGAAGTTTAAAAACAACATTGTAACAACGTTTCACATTTTGAAAGGCCAAAAACCCGCATCTCAGTGCCTCATCTTCACTCCCCCGGAGTAGGAGCACAGCAGCAGAGAGGCGGGGTGGTAGGGAAGGCCACAGCACCGGGAATCTGCTCCTGTCCCCAAAACAGGGCCAAGATCAGCTGGTGCTTCTTGAACAAGAAGATGGACCATTTGATGACTTCCTGGTCATTCAAATTTTATATTGAAATATTAAAACCAAATTTGCATTGTATGCGCACGAGCATATTGTCATGTGCTCTGGACTCACCGCTAACATTTCTGCTTCTAGAAGTGCCCGGTACTGCATGCTGGTCGTGGCGTCGACATGTAAGAGCTGTCCTTTAATCGCAGGGGTATAACCTGGTAAGTGAAAACATAAAGATTAAGCCCTGAAAAACTCTGGACTGGAAACAACTCCCTCCACCACCCGAAGGAGAAACCCCTGAAAAATGGCATCAGTCACGGTAAGCGCCCCGGTGACAGGGAGCTCGCTACCTAGCAGGCGTGCTTTCTCATTTCAACAGCTCTGAAGGAAGAAAGTTCCAACTTCATATAATGTCTATCATGACGGTGCTTTCAGTGCAAAACTACAAGGCCATTCTCCAAATGATAGTTCTCAACTGTTTAAGATGACTCCCGTGACCTCTCTTCCTCCACTGACTCAAGGGTACTGATTTTTATTGTTTTCAACTACTCCTTACGCAGTGACAGTCACCAAACCACATGGCCCATTCTGAACAAAAGCAGAAAAGTTCAGAGTATTTCACTTTTCTTGAAGTGAACCACTCTGTGGTGGTTGTTACATGGCTCGTCCAACAGGCGTCCTGCT
Source organism: Pteropus vampyrus (assembly GCF_000151845.1). Taxonomy (NCBI): domain Eukaryota; kingdom Metazoa; phylum Chordata; class Mammalia; order Chiroptera; family Pteropodidae; genus Pteropus; species Pteropus vampyrus. The sequence goes on from NW_011889044.1 coordinate 942,675, forward strand.
CTGGGCATTTTTTTCCAAACGCCTGAATTTCTGAAAAGAGGTTTTAGATGTAGCTGAGTTCTACTTTGTTATTGTCTAAGACCTAGGACTATTTCCCCTCAGATAGTCATCAGACAAGCCATCTAACCCTTACCAAGAGCCTGACTGGGCTTTCCTTAGACCCCTAA
>NW_011889044.1:942891-950148 GCF_000151845.1 Pteropus vampyrus
CCACTGACTCAAGGGTACTGATTTTTATTGTTTTCAACTACTCCTTACGCAGTGACAGTCACCAAACCACATGGCCCATTCTGAACAAAAGCAGACAAGTTCAGAGTATTTCACTTCTTTTCTTGAAGTGAACCACTCTGTGGTGGTTGTTACATGGCTCGTCCAACAGGCGTCCTGCTCTGGGCATTTTTTTCCAAACGCCTGAATCTCTGAAAAGAGGTTTTAGATGTAGCTGAGTTCTACTTTGTTACTGTCTAAGACCTAAGACTATTTCCCCTCAGATAGTCATCAGACAAGCCATCTAACCCTTACCAAGAGCCTGACTGGGCTTTCCTTAGACCCCTAACTCGCCCACGGTGCCACAAGCAGTGTGCTGTGGCACTTCCTGTGAATTCACAGGCGGTCCCCTCAGCCCTCAGGCGGCCCCTCTCCCCCGGTGCACCAATGACTGTACAATCATTGCTTCCTACGTGATAATCCGTTTAAAGATGGTAGCAGCACTTCTTCGGGTGAAGCTCTCTCAGTCCTGTGCACCGCCACTGCCCTCCCCAGCACCTGTGTGTAACTACGGCTGTCCGCAGGATGCGGCCATCCCGCCCGCTGAGTGAGTCAGCCGGGCCTGGGGAACAGGCCTGGGGAACAGGCCTGGGGAACGCCAAGCAGCTGCAGCTGCCTCAAGACTCGGCCGGGTTCTTCTTTTAAAACTTGCTAAAATAAGGTTTAGTTCTCAACTAAAGAGCCCCAAAGCATCTCCTCTCAGAGAGCAACAGAAGAAACGTTCTAAGCAAATTATGCTCACTCTTAACAGAAACACAGGAAACAATGAAAGCATAGAATTTTAAGATTTAATTTAAAAATTTTCCCCTTTCTAGGTGCACAAATAATTATATAATATTACTGTTAATAACTACAGGCATATTAAAACATAACAAAAAGCTGAAAAAGAAAATCCCATTAATTAATGTCAGTTTATAGATTAACAAACGATTATTTATATATTTATTTCCCTACTAATTTTTTTAAAATTTTAAATGACAGTTGAGTCAATATTATATCAGTTTCAGGTGTATAACATAGCGGTGAGACATCTATGTCACTTACGAAGTGATTTCTGCTAAGTCCAGTACCCACCTGGCACTGTACGTAGTCATTACACTATTACTAACTATATTCCTCATGCTGTACTTTACCTTCCCATGACTATTTTCCAACTACCTATCTGTACTTCTTAACCCCTTCCCCTTTCACACCTAGCCTCCCAATCCGCTCCCATCTGGTGACCATCGGTTTGTTATGCTCATCATTTAAAACAGCAGACACTCATTGCAGCTTACCGTTTTCCTCAACTGTCATTGGAATATTAATTTCTAAATAGGAGCCGGCTCCTACATTTACATGTACAGCATTGGTTTCCTACCAAAAGAAAAAAATTAATTCATTTAAGACATTCATTATAACTCTACTCTCATCTTCACTTTTCAGCTAGTACCACATGAAAATAGAATCAACAATGATACTAAATAGGTGTAAAAGTTCCTAAGAAGAAAAGTTCAAATTTATACCAAAAATACACTAAAATAATTTGGCCAGATACAAAAGAAAAAATGAACCAGAACATAATATAAAAGTCTATTATTATTAACTTCTTTCTACTGCTTAGCATTTAATGAAAATGACACATAAACAATTATGGGAGGGGGGTGGTGTCAGGAAGCTCACAGAAATGAATCTAAGTACAGGACAAATCACCGGAAAAAAAAATCTGGAAAATAATGTTCAAATTTTAAATACTATTTGCTATTATATTATTTCAATAATTACCCTGTTTTTGGTAAAGAGCAAATCAATTGTAGCATCTGCAATAATATTCATTCGCAGTTCAAAGGCGAGGATCTGGCGAGGTCCCCCAGGCTGTGCCACTTCGGAAACTTTCAAGACTTGATAGTCAGGTGGGAAGAAAAACTTCCATAAACAGTCTCTACATAAGGAGGTAGCAAGAAGAACATGTTATTCCAACAAAATTACCTCTGATAAGCGACCAAAATCAGTATTCTAACTTTACATTATCACTGCTATCTCTCTTAACAATTAGACATGAAATAGAAAAAAATTCACAAAACACCTACTATAATTTCCTTTCAGTAAAACGAAAGACTGTTTTCTCCAGTGTTTTATACTTTCAGACATCAGTGAGCTCCAAGCACTTAACGAATACACCGTTAATTAAGACACTGGTTAGACGAAATGCTCACCGATCCAGCATACCGTGAGGGATGGAAGGCGGCCTACAGCTGTCGAATTTCCGAATGGCAAAGTTGCTCGACTAACTTTAAGCAACGTCTACTTACATAAAAATTTAGATGTGCCCTTACAACTACTGATGAATGTCCTCTCCTTTGTTTAAAATTCTTCAATAAATAGAAAGATGTTCGTTGTACATTAAAAATAAGAAGTACTCCAAATTAATAAAAAGACTAAAAAATAAAAAACCTTTCGGACACACTCCATTACCTCCAGGGTAAAGTCTGTATTTCTTACCTTCCCACACACCTCCTAAGGACCTAGAGAACCTACAGGACGATGCCCCCGCCTCGGTCATTTACCCTCCTATTCCCTCCCTGGCTAACTCTTACTTACGTTTCAAAGCTCAACTGGCATGTTCTCTCTGGCAAAAAGGCTCCCCCAATTCTTCTCCTCTAACCTTTAATATGAGTTAGGTACCTGTTATGGGCTGAGCTGTGCCCCCCTAAAGATTCATATGCTGAAATGAAGTCCTAACCTCAGAATTTGGCCATGTTTGGAGATGGGTTCTTTACAGAGGGAATTAGGTTAGAATGAGGTCTTTGGGTGGGAACTAACCCAACATGACTGGTGCTCTTCTAACAGGAGGAAATTTGGACACAGAGACCTACACGACACACAGAAGGCAAGACCATGGGAAGACTCAGGAGATGGGGTCCACGAGCTGAGGAGAGAGGCCTCTCTCGCACCCGCCCTCATAGCCTATGGCGCAGCCAGCCCTGCCGACACCTCTTCTCAGAATTCTCACCTCCAGAACTGGGAGAAATATCTGTTGCTTAAGCCACGTGGCCTGTGGTACTACGTACGTTAGGGCAGCCTTAGCAAACCAACAGAGTATCTTTCTAAATTTTTCATCAAGATTTTTTATTTACCTCTATTATAGCACATAATAAACCTCTTTTATTTCTTTTTCCTCCACTAAAACTAAACGATATATGTCTTTTATCTCTGCATCTGCATAGCCCTAAAATAGCTGGCATATTCGTTGATTAAATACAAAAGAAAAAACGAACCAATAAATGCTGTTCATTCACAATTTCTCTAATGAATCAGCTCTTCCTTTGGAGCAAACTTGCTTATGCCAATTTCTCTACAAATAAGTTATTATTTGGATTAAAATGTCTAGGGATATCTTACCTTGCCATAATGAAATAGCTTAGAAAAATATTAAGCTAGTTTTAATAAATATTATACTAGTAGCTCAATACATTTGAAAGACTTATTAGAAATATAATTTACTCAAGTACCTCTGCCTGTCGGCCCATGGCCCGTAGTTGAAATCTGTTCCTTTACCACAAACTATATCCAGTCCCCAACATGGAGGCAAATCTTGTAATTTGCAATCTTCACTGCTCATTTCTCCTTCAACATTTTCTTCTGTTTCTTCTGGAACAAGTCCTACATTGCGGAATATACAATATAAATGCAGTTACTTAAAATAACCATTAAAAAGTTTCTTTAGCAGCTCTAAAAAATTTTTCATCTCAGGAACACTTTACACTCCTAAAAATCATTGAGGACCCCAAAGTGGGTATTTTTGTATTATCCTTATCAAAATTTACCGTATTCAAATTTTAAATTCAGCAATTTTTTAAATTTTGTGATTTTAAAAATAATAAACTCATTTCATATAATGTATAAAATTTAATAAAAATATAGAAAATATATTTTAATAAAAACTAAATAAAATTTTAATTTGATTTTTAATGAAGATATTTTTTAAAGAAAAATAAACATGTTTTCTAAAACAAATTAATTTAGTGAGAGTGCTGGCATGGTTTTTATTTTGGCAAATCTCTTTAACGTACAGCCTAAGAGAAAAAAGGTGAATTTTCATAGCTGCTTATGCTGTTACTGAGAATTTGAGGAAAACCCAGCTTCACACAAATAGGACAGAAAAAAAAGGAGCGTTTTAGTAGCTTTTTCTGCTAGTTCTGGTATTCTTCTTTGACATTATACCAAAATTCAACAAGTGGTAGTTTCCTAAAGGTTAGCTGCAATGTGGAATCTGAAACCACGTGGCTGAACTTTTCACACTCTGATACATTAAAGTTTACTGATTTCTCATGTGCTCTCAATAAATCTTTTGATCCATGGCACGTCTTTGTAATACCGTACATTGGTCATTTGGAAAAGATTGGTTTGCTGAGACGGGCGTATTTTTTTTTCCTAATACTGATAAATTTCATTATGAAACTAAAAATCATATTTGTTAATATCACTGGGGGGCCTCTAGGGGGGGTCTCATCTGAAAAGTCGTCAAACTCAGGCAGGCCCAAATTTTTCCAAAATTCGAATTCTCACACAAAAGCCTGAAACCAGTTTGTCTCTGGCTGCTCCTTTGCGTCAAACTGGTGTCCCAGGAAAAGAACAAACAGCTCGGCTTGCGACTCAATCACACAGTGCTTTTCCTCGAGACACGAGTGCACTTTGGGTCACGGTAGAAGTGCATCATGCATACCTGGCATTTCATCGCACTAAATGTGAAAACGCTTACTCAAGGCTCAGGATTTGATAAGAATTTCGACTGTTTATCGAAGACTTTCGAGAGTGACGCCGGCACGTGCTGTTTCACTGTGGACGTGGCGTCCGGGCACGGTCTGCAACCACTGCCCAGACGCGCCCCGAAGCTCCCGCAGCTGCCCTCGTCACTGCTCTGGCGCCACGGCGCAAACGCCGACATGGCGAGAAAGCAGAGAGCATCCTAGTTTTATTTTTAAGATATTCAGACCTCACAAACCCCCTGAAAAGTATAAAGAGAACAGAAGTCGGAAAAAGGAGGCTAAAAATCCAATGCCTACGTACTGTTACAAGACTGAAGCCGCCGGTGAAGCATCGTAGCTGGATTCTAATCCTGAACTTGAAGCCTCAAATCTACGCGCTGAGATATTTTTTCCCTAAGCTAACATGAACTGCCTTCACCATCACCATATTCTCAGAGGTTTCACTCATGGTCATTTGCATTCACAATTCTGAGGTATATTTGTGAAAATGGAATTTGAAGGATAGATTACTATATTGTTTTCTTCTGGTCTGAGGTACTAGTTACATATAACTTTTGACAATGACACAGATATTTTTTAGGCAGGCACTCTTACAGCCACATTTACCACTTCCTGATGCTTATTTACATTCTAAGTAAGGTGACTTGAAATATTATTGGATAACCCATTTCACAGAAGAAACAGAACTGTAGCTGTGAATCACACTTTCGGAAAGCGCTACCTGGCTCATCCATGTAGTAGTAGATGTCGACATCGTTTGACTGCATCACCACGAAGCCTTCTCCCATCAGCCTTGGTGGTCTGTAAGGGAGGCAAGGCAAACTGAGTACACCTCCAGAACACAAAATGTCCAGTGCTCTAACTAATGGTGGTTAACAGGCGAAAGAAAAAAAAGGAAAAAAGAAAAACTAAAAGCAATCAAGCATAGCATCATGAAAGGGAAAACATCTCTCATATAGATAATAAATTGTTCCACAGACCAGAGGTCCCCAAACTTTCTGGCACCAGGGACTGGGGCTCCTATGAAAATCTACCACCTGATGATCAGAGGCGGTGATGCTGGAGATGGGGAGCAGCTGCAGACACAGATGAAGCTTCGCTCACCTGCCGCTCACCTCCTGCTGTGTGGCCCGGTTCCTAACAGGCCATGGACCTGTACCGGTCCACAGCCCAGGGGTTGGGGACCCCTGCCTCAGACTACATAATAAAATGGTTTGAAAATTTTAATCAGCAAATTAGTTTAAGGAAAAAAAATTTGTTTTGCATTATTCATTGTAAATTTTGAATGAGAGAAATCAATTTAAAGCTAAGTTTAATTTAACTAAATACAATGGAAAGACAATGATCATCATAATCATAGTCTGCATTTGCAACAATAAATTTAAAATTAAACTTAAAAATTCAACCATAGTATATTAACACTACAAAACTGAATAAGAAATATCATTTTATGTATCTGTTAAAGAAAGCACTATGATCTTGCAGAAATATTAAATGTCACTTTTCTTGTTAACAACTTTATATTACCTATTACCAAGAATATTTAGTTGATCAACTTGAAACAAATTTAAAACAAACATCTTGAATGCAAATTCTGGCATGTTTCTCTACAATTGATCCCCACAAACTGTTAACCCTTACTTGCTTTAACAACTTTTTTCTTTGCCAGACACTACAGTATCTTTCTTCCATATCAAAATAAATTTTTCAATCATTAGATAATATATACAAATTCAGAAATCTTTTTCTAATATGTATTAAGTCACAAAGGTTAATGTTTAATCTCATAGTTCAATTTTCACTTTTAGAGAGTGAAAATTACAATTTTAAATATTTTTACATAAATTAATAGAACACTTTTTCATCTTACTCTCTAGTAATATTCATAGTAATCCAGATTTATTTATTCAGTATTACAACTTTCACCCATAAATACCAGGGACTACACTGTTAATTGATTTAACCGGAGCCCTGAGTGCAGAGCCCACATTCCAGAAGATGCTGACAAAGTCCGTGGTCCTGAGGGCGAGACCAGGCAGACCCGCAGCCTCCCGACTGCTCCAGTGGGGGACCCCTCTGTCATTCTAGCCAGACCCCAGAAAGTATAAGAGCAAGAAGTTGGCACTAAAAGGAACAATCCTGCTTTTCATGACCTCAGACACTTTGTTACCTACACACAAAGACAAAAGCTGGGACACAGTGGGAACTCATCATAAGAATCTAAATCACACAAATCCAACCACGGCTTCCTTCACGAAAAGAACAGAGGCTGCGACTCACAAAGATTAAGAGCCCGCATCCCACCATCAGCGTGTGGCCGCGAGTCGGGTGGGAGTTCCGTGTCTGCTGTGCCCTCGGTGTCCCAGTCCCTCCTAGGGAAGCACCCACCACACGAGGGTGAGTCCCACCGGCGTCACTAATTCGCCCTGTCTCCTGATGCAAGCGGCGACTT
>NW_011889044.1:950613-962250 GCF_000151845.1 Pteropus vampyrus
CTCTCTAGTAATATTCATAGTAATCCAGATTTATTTATTCAGTATTACAACTTTCACCCATAAATACCAGGGACTACACTGTTAATTGATTTAACAGGAGCCCTGAGTGCAGAGCCCACATTCCAGAAGATGCTGACAAAGTCCGTGGTCCTGCAGGGCGAGACCAGGCAGACCCGCAGCCTCCTGAGTGCTCCAATGGGGGACCCCTCTGTCATTCTAGCCAGACCCCAGAAAGTATAAGAGCAAGAAGTTGGCACTAAAAGGAATAATCCTGCTTTTCACGACCTCAGACACTTTGTTACCTACACACAAAGACAAAAGCTGGAACACAGTGGGAACTCATCATAAGAATCTAAATCACACAAATCCAACCACGGCTTCCTTCACGAAAAGAACAGAGGCTGCGACTCACAAAGATTACGAGCCCGCATCCCCCCATCAGCGTGTGGCCGTGAGTCAGGTGGGAGTTCCGTGTCTGCTGTGCCCTCTGTGTCCCAGTCCCTCCTAGGGAAGCACCCACCACACGAGGGTGAGTCCCACCGGCGTCACTAATTCGCCCTGTCTCCTGATGCAAGCGGCGACTTCCCGGAAGTGAAACGGATCTGGACAGCTGGTGGGACACTGACGGGCCTTAACCGTCAAGCACGCCTCTGACTCGCCAGGCGTCCAAGGTCATTTTGATTCAATTTTCAACTTTTCGTTAACTCAAAATGGGACTCGACTATAATTAATTTGTTAAATTTACTATGTATCCATCCTTTCTGGAAATAAAAACCTACCACTAATGTGTATTTTCAATATTAAACAGCAGGCCTTAATTGACCAAAGTAAGTTTCCCAAATACAGTGAAAAGCATAAAAGGGTAAAAACAAAATTACAGTTGCTATAGAAAAATATTTAAAATGAGAGGTTACCAATGGGCAGCACATCCATTTCCCTTATGAGGCATGACTACCCCGTTAATTGAAATATACCTCATCATCGCCGAACGTGTAGCAAAGAAATTAAAAGGATGCTAAACGTGCAACTGATGTCTGCACTGGACATAAAGAAGTTGTCTGCTACTTTCAGGAAACTTTCTTACTCATCGTTTTGAAGACCAACGTATCTGGGACTAGGAACAAGCATGACGCGGACGTTCTCGAGCTTCCCCTTCACAATATGCATGAACTGGTCCAGGCGGCTGGAGGGCGGCTTCGTGGTGTACGTTAAGAAAGCATCGTCGAAGTTGATGCACAGAGTCTGAGGCTGGTGATGGTTCCCGAAGGCCAAGCGCCCCTGGAAGCACATAGAGACGCTGTGCCGCACAGTTCAGACCGCACGGTTCCCTACACAAGCGTTTTCAAGCAATGACTCAATGATTTCGCTTTACAACTATACATATTTAAATTATTCTACTGAAAGACCTGTGTTTAAAGAAATTTGAAGCACTTGTAAATAAATAGCCTTTCGGGTCTAATAAATTTGTGCTAAAATGGTATTAGTGTTAAAATAATTCTTTCACTCCTTATGAAAACTGGAATCAAAAAAAAAAACCAAAATTATTTTCTTAAGTGAGGATTATTTTTGCAAAAATAAAAGTCTGTTATTAACCCACGAAACAGTAATTGTAGCAGAATTTACTTACTGTGCTCACATTGACTTTTATGACTGGAATAAGTGATCTCCATGAAGATGTGGGGTCTTGAGATTCCGTTTTTACTTTAACTCTGAGAAGAAAAAATAAAAACAGACATATATAAGAAAAAAACCTGCAGATACAGTTGACTTCCTCACAGTACACATTATTAATACCAGCCGGACTTTTCCAAATACATCTAAGGACTGTTCCAGTAAACAAAACAGTGACCATCTAAGAAGGTACTAGTAATCCTAAAATGTTTGTTGCAATGCCCTCCATCATGTGTCGGTTTTCAGACTGGCAAGATATAATAACAAAACTATGTCTTTTAGATGTTTTAATATTAAAAGTATAAATTATGACATGCTGTCATTACATCTTCCATTATGCCCGTTAACACTATAATGCAACATTTTACAAGACAGGCAAAAATATTAAAACAACAAATGACCAAGGTACAAGTTACTTTGATGTTTTCTACTGTTTTAAGCACTTCTGACAACTCAGCTGATCCTGTTCCTTCCCCAGTCCCACCACTTTGTACCAAAATAATGTCCTCCCAATAAAATGACAGGCCAAAAGAAAAAAAAAAATTGCCCATACACAAAAATTTAAGAAATGAAACTTTCATAGCAATTCACTGAAGAGTTCGGACAAAAACATATCCCTTAATATAACTCGGTGACTCCTAAATCACACTTCTGAGGCCACCCCCACTAAGGTGGCCCCAGGGCTTAAAAATAAATTCAGAACTGACCTCACTACCTCCCCAAACCTCCTCTTTCTCTAAGGCTCCCTGACGGAGCAGGACAACTGGTTAACCTAGAAATGTGGCCTCACGATGTCTCATCCCCTCACTCATTCTCCACATCTAATCCACCCTATCTCAGGGGCTCCTTTGCCCAAGTACCTCCAATCCATCCACTCTTCTCCCTTCCCCTTCCTACCAACGCAGCAGGTGACCCTCTCTTCCCTGAATTGTTACGACACCCTTCCTGGCCTCCCTGCCTCCTCCATTCTCATCCCCTCCGCTCATGCCGCAGCGTTACTGGCCTGAGGTAAAGCCAAGTGTTGAACACCTGGACCCTGCAAACCATTTTAGTCTAATGTGTCCCCTCAAGTGGTCCGCTCCAGCATCGGCAAATAACTTCTCTATTGCACAGGACGTTTCTCCTCTAGGGAAGACTCGTCCTTGCTTTCTTTGCCTAACCCTGTCACCCTTCAGGTCCCAGCCCTCCCTGACCTGTGTGTGCCCACGGAATATTATTCCTGTCCGTATGGTAACACTTCTGGCACTAGAATTTCCTATTAACTATTCTAACTCCCATACTAGGCTACAAATTTCCTCAAGGCAGGAGAGCTGTCATATTCCCAATACTCACAGTACCTCAGCTCAATGCCTGGCATCGAATATTTAATATTTAATTAATAATAAATGTCCTCATCATCTATGTAAAAACCTATTAGATATGTAGGTATGTAAGGCTCTTCGACATTCAAAAATCAATTAACATTAACCAGCTAAAAATGAAAAATCAAATGATCATATCAATACATGCAGAAAAATCATTTCACAAAATCCAACACCCATTCATGATTAAAATCTCTCAGTAAATTAGGAATAGAGGGAAGCTTCCTCATCTTGATAAAGAACATCTGCAAGACACCCTCCAGTTAACATCATACTTAATGGTGAGAAACTAGAAACGTTCCCACTAAAATCAGGCACAGAGCAAGGATGTCCCCTCACCACCCCTTTTCGACTTTGTATTGGAAGTTCTAGCTGATGCAATAAGAAAAATAAAAGTACACACATTAGAAAGGAAGAAATAAGGCTTTGTTTGCAGAAGACATATTAGTCTATGCAGAAAGTCTAAAAAAACTGATCAAAAAAACTGTTAGAATAAGTGATTACAGCAAAGTGTCAGGATACGAGGTTTACAAGTCAATCACTCTCCTCTACACCAGCAATGAATACGTGAAATTTGAAATTAAAAACACAGTAACATTCACATTAGCATCACAAAAACGAAATACTTAGGTATAAAGTTAACAATACATGAACAAGGTCTACGTGAGAACCACAAAACTCTGATGAAAGATATCAAACTAAATAAATGGAGAGATAGTCCATGTTCATGAATAGGAAGACAGATATTGTCAAGATGTCGGTTTTTCCAAATTTGATTTATAGATTCAGTGCAATCTCAATCGAAATCCCACCAAGTTATGTTGTGGACAAGTGATTCCAAAGTTTATACGAAGAGGCAAAAGATCCAGAATAGTTGACACAATATAAAGGAGAAAAAGAAAACTGGAGGACCGACACCACGTGACTTCTAGCCGCACTGTAAGCGACAGTAACCAAAACAGTGAGGCACTGGTGACAAAGACAAGCCATGCAATGGGACAGTGCCCAGAAACAGACGAAAGCACGTATCTGCACATGCACCTTCAATCTGCATGTGCATGTGTATATTTATGTATGTGCATTCGAAAACATAAAATACAACTTGATAATAGTAGCTATCAATATGGAAGGAAGTAGGGCTGGTGAGCAGGAGAAGAGGACTTTTTTTTACATGACATAATTCTGTATTATTTGAATTTGTAAAAGAATTATAGAATTATTTATGTGAATAAAAGTCTTAGTTAATCTACGAAGAAAGATTAGGCTGTGATTAGATGAACAGCGTCAAGGATATTCTAATGAAAGCAAATGTTTAAATGCTGGACGTTAATAAAATTCGAGTATGACAATGAACCTTTCAATTTTGGACTGGGTTCTTGTTCTTCCATTTTCCCGTGTTTTATCATCCTCTTTCTTAGGTGGAATTATTGTTGGCTCCAAACCAAACATTTCTTGAAGACGTCCATAAAGATCCGAACGATTATAGACATGAAATTCGAAGTCATTGACTGTGATGTATAATCTGGTTTCTGCCTTCGGATCTAAAGACACCAATTACAAAAAATGCTCTTAGTCAACTTTAAAACATTAGTAAAAATTTCTATCAAATCTTTTTTCACAGCTATAGTAACTCAAATTATTTATTTTAAAACAGAATTCTATGATAAAGAGAATTATTTTAAAAATATGTAAAACACTGGCAAAAGAAAGGAAAAAGTTGATGTCACTAGAGCATTTTAATTTAGCATTCTAAAACAACAGTGATTAATAAACCCACATATAAAGGGATAGATGTTCCCTCCACTGAGGAAACAATCTCAGAGCATCACAGGTCAACCAAGGACAGAAGGCAGTCAGCGCTTTCTTTTGTTATGGACCAGACATGTGGTTTTTGAGACTTCTTTTTAAACCTTTATCCATTTTTATCCCTATAGAACAAACTCAACTGAAAGACAATTAAAATGAGATATGACCAGTTAGAGCAATTTAGTTTTTAAAAGGGGTAAAGAGAATTGTTATTAACTTTCATTTTAGTTTAACTGTGGTTTAAATTGTTATTAACTTCCATTTTAGCTTCACCGTGGTTTAAATATGCAGTGCATGCCTGTGAGAAGGCACCAAATTCCACCAAAATTAATTTCTTCTCAATTATTAGCAAAAAGGCATATGATACGTTAAATACTCCAAATAAGTATGAATTTTAGTTTAAACAAATGAAAAATACACTGCCACTCATATTTCAAAAATAAAGTAAGGAAAATAAATAACATTCATTTTTACATGGCAATACTTATAGCTCTACTCATCTTGGTGTTTTCATTATTTCCTAAGATAATTGATAAAAAGGAGATAAACCTAATCCTTCAAACATCTAATGTTTTGGAGCTGTAACTTTTCTGGTATTTTTAAAATGTCTCTTGACCTATGTATTCTATTTCTTCAGATTTATCACATGACTAAAAGCTAAGACAAGCCCCTAAACTACGATATCAAGGGTGTTTACCCCTTTTTCTTGCTGTAGGTCAAATTTTTTAAAAGTAGGAAATAAACTAGTTTTTAATACAAATGAGTACACAAAATACATATGCATTCTAAGACTTGATAATAAATATCATTACCCACCTTTTACATAAGTAAATCAAACTCTAGCCCTCATTGGGTATAAACCTTTCCTCGGTAATCATCCAACCCTCTCCCTAAAATGCCAGAGTCAAACTCTGATGTCTAAGAAACGTCCCCCACTTGACACATCCATCTCATCGGCTGATTTTCCCACGCGTACCCGTCCCGTGGCATCCCCCAGCTTCTCAGCAGCAAGTCAACCTTTCCCACTGCTCAGGCCAAGAATCTGACTGCTCCTTCTCTCTTCCCTGCCCCGGACACTATGAGCAACTCCTGTCAGCTTTTCCTTCCACATAGCCCCACACTCCAAACCCTCCTCAGCACTCTGGCCCAGGTCGCCATCGACTTTCACTTCTGATGCAGCACGACAGCCCCACCCGGAGTCCCTGCTTCCGCCCTTACTCCCCTCTGACTGTGCTTTCCGCACTGGCCAGACCTTCAAAACAAAGAAAAAACAAATAAACCTAGCTAGGGTCACATCACTCTTCTCTTCTCTCATGTTCTAGCAGCTTCTCCTCTGCTCAGACTAAGAGCAAGGTCCTGTAAGCGACGTCTAAAATCCTACAGACTCACGCTCTTCCCTCCTGATGCTCACTCCGAGCGAGCGGCCCCACTTCTGGTAACGACAGGAACACGGCGACCAGGACACGCTCCTCCGGGACCGGCACAGTCACTCGCCTCCTCGCCCGCTTCGTGTCTATCTATCCACTACCAGTGCAGCCTTTCCTGACTTCCCCGGTGGCTTGCCCCGCACCCTACCGACCCGGCCCTCCCCCTCCTCATTCCCCCATGCTGTCCACAGTCACCGGCTGCTTTCTGAGTCCCTCCCACTCAGCTGCTTGAACGGGGGCATCCGTCAGAGGAGGGACTCGTTTTGCTCACTGCTGGATCCCTGGCGCCTAGAACAACTTAGTATAGGGAAAGGCTTGTTTGTATGGCGGGAAACAGCGCGCCCACTACAAGTCCTACCGCTGAGTAAAACTAAAACATCCACAAATGGATCTCTGACTTTTCGACAACCCGATGTATAAAAACATAATAAATGCAAAGTAGAATCTTTTTCTATTCCCATATTGATCTATCCAAGTAAGAATCGATTATCATAAATCCTTCAAGGTCATAAACAACTCAATCACAGTTTACCCCGAAACTCATTTAGGTCATGGTTTTGGTTTTACTTACAGAACAGTTTAATATAATCCTTGAATACAAATGCCTTGATCATTAGGATCAAGACTGTCCAGACTGGTGGATGAGCTGCAGCAGCAGCAGCAACGGGGAAAATCAAGCGTGTGGACCAGCCCCTACGTGGATCCGTGGCCCCGCGGTGAAGGACAGACAGACAGTGGTCGCATAACAATGGAAACACGATTGCTCCCGATTTCCTCTCACCCGCTGGGTGTGTGAAACTGATTCTCTCCTTTCAACAGAACTGATGTAAGAACACGGCTGCATTAACTCGTGAAGGACAGCAAGACGCAAAGACAGAGGTACTGATGTCTGAACGTATTTTGACAACACTGACAACACTAAATGTTTAACACTAAAACACTGCAGGATCCCTCAACAATCCCCGTCCCGTTTCCAAAGCTTTTTTTTTTTTTTTTTTTTGCACTATTATTGAGTCACCTTCCCCGTAGAGTGCAAACTCCGTTAGAGAAGCGTTTACTAGCACATCCCTGGTGCCTAAAACGATGCCTGGTATGTAGGAGGCCTCAACAAATAGGTTAAATCGTTAAACAGAGACAATATGTGGGGTTTTCTTTAACCAGGTTGAACAAAATGCCTAGATTATTCTTTTCCTCCAAAAAAAAAAGCACTTTAGAAAAATAATGAATACATACTGAGTCTGTAAGCAATTTAAAAGCACCTATTGGTTTCATATTTTAACAGAGAAAGATTTAGCTGACTTCACATCCCACGTTTAAAATCTATTCTATTGTTTCAATCTGTTTCACCTGAATTAACAATATCCCAGCCAGCAAGCTGTGTGCTCAAACAGCAGATCAGATCTCCAGGCCTGGTTAGTCCCCATGCTTACATGGCCTGTACTAGGACCTTTGGCTGGGATCTTTTAGGCCAATGACCTGCTTTCTGCTATCCCCAGGGGCAGTCTATACAGCATACCCTTCCCGACCTCAAGCCCTAACCCAATATACACACATAGGCGCAAAGTCCTGGCACACTCACAGCGTCACCCTCACAGAGCCCATCATGCAGGGGCGCCCCACACACATGTGCCCTGTTAACCTGGAAGGTATCCTTATAAATAAATACCGCCCCTAACAG
Source organism: Pteropus vampyrus (assembly GCF_000151845.1). Lineage (NCBI taxonomy): Eukaryota > Metazoa > Chordata > Mammalia > Chiroptera > Pteropodidae > Pteropus > Pteropus vampyrus. The sequence continues at coordinate 958,557 of NW_011889044.1, forward strand.
AGAGACAAGCACCTTCTCAAAGACAGAGGGACACCTTTTCCAAAGGTACGTATCTCTCACAGACGCGTGTGTGCACATACACACACACACACACACACACACGCAGAGCTTCTTTTAAAAAAAACTGGAGACTTCTGTACTGAAGTCTCCAGGAACTAGAGAAAAGTGGGACATAAATGGCAGTAAGGATATAAAATTGGTTCCCTGTAAGTTGGATCTCATTTACGAATGATGTACCTGAGACAGGCACCTCAGCCACGCTGAGACTCGGTTTTCTCATCTATAAGATGAGATATCTCTACCTACCTGCAGGATTGTTGTACACAATAAATACTAGTTCCCTTGTCTTTGCAGTTCAAATTCTTACTAGTCACATCAATTATGGAGTCACAAAGTTATAAATGAGCACGTAAAATAGAGTTGTGGAGTTTTTTTCTATTGCAAACAATGGCGCACAAAAAATATAAAGGAATGATGAAGACAAAATAATTTAAATATTCTCAAATATTAAGAATATAAAATATCCAAAAATTATATTTCTGTTCTACATTACTATCAGAACTACAGAAAGCAAGCAGGGACATAGAAATACATTAACATTAAGAATAACAAAAAAATTTCAAGACACAAAGAACTGGCAGGAGAACCTGCCAAGGACGGACCAGTATTTGAACTACTTCTATTAATGTGGGGTGTCTGCACCTGTGGTGGTGATTACATTTTCCTTACATCATCTGAAATGAGCTAAGTTCATGTCACTCCCCTGCTCAAAACCCTTTAACGGCGGGGGCTGCCAGGTGTTCAATATCCTTTTACACAGCTTCCAAATCGCCCCTCAGCATCCCCCACCTCACATTTACCACCAAACCGAGTCATCTGCTCATTCCTTAACATAACCCGCTTTCTGCCCCCAAGCCGTTGGTCGAGCCAGGTGGAGCTACCCGGTTCCACTCCACCTCCAGCTGCACCCCTCTCCTCCCGGTCGTCACCGCGCACGCTGCTTAAGAGGTGGGACTGTCACGACAGCCCCTCATCTCCCGCTCTGCCTCCCGGCAGACAGCATCCCACCACGACCCCGCCGGGAGCACACCGACTGGTCCCCAACAAAGGCATCACTCTGACGGCAGTCCTCAAAACACACCATGGGCGCCCTCTCTTTTTAAATTACAGTTGTTTACAAGCATGTCTCCCTTAAACAGATTCAGCTAACACCCATTCCTCTTATTTTTAACAGTCCCCTCCAGTTTAACACAATGATCCCTAAGTGAATGCAAACTTTAGTTTGTAAGTGAAGGCATTTATAAACTAAATCGGAGGCGGCCACACCGGGCCTGCTCAGAGTTAACAAAAAGTACCAAAAGCTGGGACCAAACGTAAAGGAACGTGGCCGTGAGGGGTGAGGTCTGGCCATGTCTGAGGTACATGTAAGATACCTTTCCTCAGAGACCACCCTTCAGGCTGACAGCCAAGTAAAACATAAAAAATAAGAGTGTTCTCGCCACATGATTTAACATGGGTAATAACAGTGTAGGAAAGTGACTCAAATTTTGAATTTATTCATATTTTTTTTGAGAAGTCAAAACTTATAAGGTTCCCAGGGCACTGATACGTTGAGTATCTGAAGAACAATTCTTTTTCCTATGAGAACGTTTATAGCAAGTGCCAAGCAGAGAGGTAAAAGGCTGGCTAGACAAACAACACTGTAAAGTCACGGACCAGGGACCGTAAGTACCACACGGACGGCCTCAGCCACAGATGAGACTGCAGGAGGCTCGCTGCGCACGCCCACGGGACACTTCCGTCACGTGATCTCAGCGCACCTCTGTGCAAAATTATCTAATAACTCTACGTTTGTGAAAACTTTTCCCGCACGGGAAATCTGCCCATTAACCTCTCCAGACGTCCTGACTTCGTTAATCCTACAGGCACCAAGTTCTCATCAGTTCACACCAGCCTTTTCAAGGAAGAGGACATCACGTATTCCAACAAGAGGGCGGAAAGTTATGTGGGAGCAGGGCAATGACAGTAAGAAAAAAAAAACGACTAAATAATAGTGAAGTAATAGTGACATCTACAGTAATTAAGGCCAGCTCAAACTTCGAAGCTCAACAAACTTGTGGAACTTTAAATCTATTCTCTCATAGGAACAAAGTTATGATGGGAAGATTCCCAGGTAACCCCCCCAACACACAAAAACACCATTTCAGAATCGCCACGTGGGGTGCCAGAAACACAGGTGGCCCCGACGGCTAGGCAGAGGTGGGGGTCGCGTCCCCTGCCGACCCTGTTCCCCCAGGACCCACCCGACACCTCCGGGAGCAACACAGCTGACCCTTGAACTGCACGGGTCCAGTTACACGCAGACTTTGTTCAATGAATGCTGTAAATGTGTTTTCTCTTGTGATTTTCTTAACTTTCTTTTCTCTAGCTTATTTTATTGTGAGAATATGGTATATAATACATATAACATATAAAACCTGTGCTAATGGACTGGTTATGTTATCAGCAAGGCTTCCAGTCAACAGTAGGCTATTAGTAGTTAAGTTTTGAAGAGTCGAAAGTGATATATGGATTTGCAACTGCACGGGGGAGGGGGCTGGTCAGTGCCCCCAACCCCTGCATGGTTCAGGGGTCCCCTGCAGTCATCGAAGTATGGTCCAGGGACCTGTGCGGTGCTCCCAAGGCCCTCTCCAGAGAACCAAATGGTCAAAACCATTTTGGTAGTGTTATTATACTGAGATGTTTGGTTTTCCTCAGTGGAGTTTTTTTAAAGGCTCCATGAAGTACGATACTTCAACAGACTCACTGAAACAGGGGAGACTTCACTTATCTTCTATTAAGCCAGACATTAAAAAGATTTGCAAAATATAAAACAATAACACATTTTTTTTTTGCTTTGGAAAGTTATTTTTCATAAAGTGTGTTATTTATTTTAGTATGTAATGGAGTACAGATATTTTTAACGAAATAAAAATGTTTTATAATTATCAGGCTTAATTTCAAATGTAGTAAAATAAATATCGATATGTTATATAAATAAAAGCTTTTTGGGGTCCTGAATAACGCAGAAGAACGTAATGGGTCTTGAGAACAAAGAGTGTGACAACTGCTACTCCAGAGAGTAAAGACAAGGTCTCCTGTCCCTCGAAGCCCCTGGTACGGTCAGCGTCAGCAGGAGGGTTAGCCGCAGACCAGAGCACTCAGAGCCGTGAGATAAAGGTCTGGGGAGAAACTGTGAGATGTTGGTAGAATACCGATGATCCAAGAACCGGAAGACAGTCTAGAGCCCACCTGTCCTCTTTTCTGCTCGTCCTTGCCACACTAGATAAATAAGAACTAGCAGCAGCATCAGGCAGAGGCATGAATAAAGGACATCGAAGCTGAAAAGCAAAGGCGCCTTAGCAGAAGGGTTAAAGAGTGCTGGAAAGGCCGCTGGACCAGGTTAGGTCGACCGACGCGGCAGGGGGTGAGGCCAGCAACGTGGCTCAGGGTCATGTGGAGGGTGGCCCTTAATAAATAACAGCCTAAGTAACCACATTTTACCAGGCAAGAGGAAAGCTGCTAAAGGGTTTTCAGCCAACGGTGATAAAATCAAAGTTTTGTAAACTCCAAAGCTTTTAAAAATATTTTTACCTATTATAAAATGTGAAACATTTCAATATCCATAAATGAAAACTGACTATATGATCAAAGA
>NW_011889044.1:963080-967895 GCF_000151845.1 Pteropus vampyrus
TCTTTCAAAGCTTACAGAGGAAAGACGATATCAAACATATTATCATTTCTCATTACAGATTTGAGTTTCCTTCTTAAAGTGAAATTAGAGATGTTCAGATGCTGAACAATTCTAAAAACTCATCACCTCATAAGGTAAGGACCTGATGGGTGAGCGTTATCAGCACCTCTGGGCCTTAGTTTGTGTAACAAATGACCACCATGAACTCTAGACCAGCAGTGATCAGGTAATTCAATGGTTCAATTTTCCAACTTGGAATGAAATGAGATACTTCTCAAAGCTGCTCTTCGGTAAACTTTTGCCAGTCTAAACCTTAGCTAAATTAATCCACTGATAGAAACATTTTACATCAATTCACTAGGCACGATTTACTAAAAACAATGATTTTTGACTTATGGTTTTATTTGAAGAAGTAAATCATATTAAATAATCATAATCAGAAAAAAAATTTACAATATTTCAAGTTTGATAGTTTTTAATGTTTTTCTGCTTGTTTTTTTTTTGTTTACCTAATAGACATGTCTTCTGTAATGTAATAGATTTCACGAACCATGACTTTTCCAGAAAGAACAGAGAAGGAAAAGGAGCCTGTGTATAAGAAAAACAAGTGATTAACGTGATTGTTTTGATAGACAGTAGAGCCCTTAAAGCTTAAAAGAATCTGAGCATTCGATTTATCCGATAATTACACGTTCTTTCCTGACTCCCTTCCTTATGTTTACAGCCTCACTAATTTCCATCCTCCTTCCCTCAGAAAGCCCAGCAAGTACCATTGCTATGGATCGGGCTACTAAACGAACGAAAAGGTCAGCGGTTTAAACACTGCTTTATATGACTGAATCCCTTAATGAGGCACGGCCACTAAATAAACCCCAAGCAGAGACCAATTCATCACTTTTCTCCATTAGTTCAGGTGACTCCAGGAACCAGTCATTACCTCAAATTAATGGAAGACGACTTAGGTTTGAGAGAAGGTTATGTACAACAACTAAGAGGTACGTGACTCCAGGGAAGGTGAGAATGGTTCTGTTCAGTGTCCCCTCTCCCCTCGGCCACTGGTTCAGGGCTTTCCACAGCATACCTAATACACCATCCTATCTATACAAACCTTCCACTTACGAGTAGTCAGAAACTAAATTAATAAAGCAGGCCACAAAATGAAATACACAAGATGATTCCAACTTACAGATTTTTAAAGTACGAGTTATTTTAAAAAAAAAAAAAAAGCAAAATAACTTCATTGAACATTAGAAACTCTATATTTTTCAAACTATTTTAACAAGCATCTTTCCTAAGCAAAAAAGGTAAAAAAGTTACCGTAGAAACACTTCCAAGGAATAAGGTAAGGACATAACCTGTCCCAGAGAAATTCCAATTAAAGTACTTTACCCTTCATGAAACGAGGCTACAGTGCCAAAGCTACTTCCTGTCTCTAAAATGTAAATTTCTGATATACACCTCAAAATTATGTATAAGAAAAAAATGCAGTGTTACTCAAACTTACCAATATGGATATAGCCATGTTTGTATAATCTGTTAAGAACCAATGTTAAAATAAGACCAACATTCCGAGAATTATAATATGTGAGATAAATAATCCATCCACAGGACAAAATGGTAGCTGTTGGGAGAAAAAAATGCAAAAGAATGTCACTTTCAAGCACCTTAACATCTTAGTAAAAATTTGTTAGTAAAAGGTCATTTACCGCATTCAGAAATGATAGAATTCACTTCCACATGGTAGTATGTCCTCTTACAGTGTAATACCTGGAGCTTTAAAATCAGAGATCAATTCCACTTTACCCAGCTTTCCTCATTCTCTTTTAGTTACTAACCAGAAAAGAAATCTAACTATGGGAGGTGAACACACAGTGTAAATATTCATATGCCTTACTGTTAAAGTGCACAGCTGAAACTTACTGGATTTCATTAACCAATGTCACCTTAAAAAATAAAAAAACAAACAGATTCCAATCAGATCAATTAAAGCAATCTGCTTTCCTTTCTGCCTGTTTCCTTTTTCACTGCTTTGCACTGTTCTAGTTATTAAACACGAGAAAGCCCATATTTCCGAATATTCTGAAAAATATCCACCTTTATTAGGCTAAAAGTTCATTCCCGAAGTATTTCCTAAAAACTAAAGTCACTTGAAAAGAAAGAAAATTGATGATTTTTTAAAATCAAAGTCACTGTTTTTTAAATCAATAGATTCTTCTTTTAAAAAAGTAATGGAAATAAGGGGAAATTTCAGTCTACTAAAGGTATATCTGTATTAAATAGGACCTCATACTATTTGGCTGTGATTGGTAAGCTGGTAACTTATTTTTAAGAATGCCTACTTTTATTGAATATGCTGCAGTAAATGATATTCCAAATTTGACCATCTTTCAAGAGCCATAGTCACGTATAAAATTTATAAGATTCCCAAAAAAACCTAGCTCATGAATATACAAAAGATAAAACATAAGAAAGCCTTTTCTGATATTTTTACTTGTCTATTTAAAAAGTATAATAATTTTCTAAATCAAGACAAAGCGATTTAACATGTAACCTTTTAGCAACATTTTAGCATTACATTCTTAACTTTTTTAAAAAAATTACTTAATATAGATAAAACAAAGCAGTAACTGAAAGTCAAAATACATTTCTCACGGTAACTTGGATGGTAATAGCTTTGATGTAGCAAGTGCTATGAGCTGTCCATAAAAATTATTTTTAGAACAATTCTTTTGAAGATATATCAGTTTTAAGTTTAAACTCATTTGTATTAATTTTTACTGTAAATCAGAGCAGGTTATTGTGGGCCATTCAGAAAGGCAAGAAGTATCTGCTGAGAAAGTATGCTTCTAGCACCCAATGGCCTAGGAAGTGTGTGTGGCCTTTTCATTGTATTGGGTCCCCCGCCCTGCTCTTCAATATCATAAGGCCAGGAGTAAAAGAGCAAAACTAAACAATCACGCAATGTTTTTCTTAAAGAAAGGAGTTGTATACTCCAGAAAAAAGTCAGAGAAATTCTAGGTGATAGGAGAGGGGACAGATAAAAACTAAGCAAGAGCTATGCCCTTAAACTAAAGGTAATTTGCAAACAGGACTTTTACGAAGTCCTATTTCATACTGCATTGCACTTCATTTTACTTTTTTTGGCTTTCATTATTACTATACTTAACTTCCATCAAGTAAAAAAAAAAAATAGAACTCAAATGGCAACCTAACCCTACCCACAAATTCTGACTCATTATAATCCCTTCTGTGCACACGTCACATCTACCCGTACCCTGCCACACGACCTGTGGGGTCACGAAAGCAGCACAGGGGGATGAACATGAAAGAGGAAAGAGAAGTGGAGTGCGACGTCTCTCCTCTCCTCCCTGACGTCACACAAGGAGCAGCCTAAGGAAAAGAGCAGTTCCCAGAACAAATACTCAGAGAAAGATCAAAATTTTCTTTCTAAAAAATAAACGAACGGTCCTGTAAGCATCGCAACTTAAAATGCGGCAGCTGTTGACCCACGCGAGACAACAGTGATGCATAAGAAAACACACTCTACTCACCAACAAGGAGCCAGACAACGTTGGAATTGTGCTCTGTGAGAAAATCTTCTAACTGAGTGATGCTGGGGACAATACTCTCGTTCTTCCTTTGATCCATTACTGAGGTTTTTCCAGAGCAGCATCTAAAGGCCTGAAAGAGTTCAAAGGTTAAATTTAGAATGAGATGTTTATCTGCAAGGAAAATCATGTAAGGGGAAAAAAAGGTGAATAAATATGAAAGTTTATTAAATCACATTCTCGTTCCTGCAATGATAAGAATGCAAAAATACAACAAACAACAACAAAACATGTCCACATTTCTATATAAAATATAAGACAATGTGTCATATTTTTAATGTCCTGATTTTACCACTCTGAGATTGGGGTTCAGTTACTACACTCTGACTAAAAATAAGAGGGACATCGTCATTCTGAAATCTAAAGATATTTATCTCAACAATAAGAAGGAAGTATCGTGAAAATTAATACAGGGAAACATCATTTGAAATGGAGTCAGGAACAGAGGAAGATAAATACCATATGATTTCACTTATATGCAGAACCTAAGAAACAAAAAGAACAAACTAATCAAAAACAGACTCACAAATATAGAGGATAATCTGGTGACAGCCAGAGGGGAGGGGGGCTGGAGGACTGGGAGAAAGGTGAAGCATTAACGAAGGACGAATTAGTAGTTGATAGATGGGCACCGGGATGGGGAGCACGGCACAGGGAATGCAGCTGGCACTAATATATTGGCTAGGTGGAGGGCCAGGGGAGAGAAGGAGCAATTAGGGGGATCATTTTATAAATTATAAAACTATCTAATCAATGTACTGTATACTTGAAACTAATAATAAAATTTAAAAAAGAAAAAATGAAGGCAGGAGGCCAGAAGGGGGAGCCCTCACACACTACCACTCAAGGTCAATTACAAACCAGACAAAAAGGCATCAATTACAGACTCCAGCAGGAGGAGATGCACCTTGCAAGTCACACTACTTTACTACTCCAGCAGTATGAAGGAAGACATTTGAATGAAATAAGTGCATCATTATAAAAGTACATCATTATCAGCTACGGCCAAAGATAAGCAAGTATTTCCAATGTATTCAGGGCCAAAGGCAGTCCTAAGTGATCCTTTTCACCTTCAAGAAAAGTATTTTATGTCAATTATACTCAATAAAACTGGGGAAAAAAGGTTCTCATATTTTTCAAAGCTTTGAAAAATCCATCGACTAGACATTTAAAATCCAGGAGCTAACCTTACGACGTGGCCTTTCCC
>NW_011889044.1:968960-971463 GCF_000151845.1 Pteropus vampyrus
AGAATGACGGCTGTGTCACCAGGACACAGAAATGAGCATGAGGAGACGCCCATGAAGAGGCAAGATCTGGGACAACGTGAGCACCGAAATAAAAATAGTGAGATTACAACCCGTTTAGTAGAAAAGAATCCATGAGTCCACACCAATAGAAATAATTCCAACGAACAACAAGACTCATATTGTCTCAAATAACTACCCCCAAAATAATTCTTAATGACAAAGGGGGAAAAGGGAACTTTGAGAAAGCAACAGCTAATTAAGTGATCAAAGTAAACACCATCAGTATAGGGCAGATAAAAACTGTGCACTTCTCAAAGGAGAAACACAGCCTCACTTCTAGGACATTCCCGCATGATCCGCATCTAACCTACCCTCCCTCCTGATGAATGATGACCAGTAGGGGCTGCTTCATCTTTGTATCCACAATACCAGTGACAGTGCCTTGAACACAGCCCCTGTTTTCAAACACCATTTTAAATGGAATTTGTATTTGTTACATAAGAAAATAACTTAGAACCTACATGTTCTAAGATATGCTCTCTCAATATTTTCATGATTCATTTATATTCTCTTCATTCTTCCTGAAATCCATGGAATTCATTTCAAAACTTCTGTCCACATTAGAAAAAAAAAGTGGCAATTGTTTTAGTGACAAAAGCATGAAAATGTAAATAGTTTAATCAAAGCACAAACCAGAAATTTATCAAAGTTCCCAATTTAACACCACCACTACCATCATTTTAAGAAATACCTTTCCGAAAAAGCTTACTTTTCAAGATGAATTATCTGTAGAATCTTCTCAAATACTACATTCAAACTATTTTATTTCATTCCCACTGGCATAAAGGAAATAAAATTATCTAAATCTAACATTTGCATCGACAAACTTTTAGAGACAGAATTCCAAATCTTGGAAATGGAGGTCATCCTACAAATCAATATAAAAAATACAAATAATCTAATAGGAAAATGAATATAATATATAAACAGGCAATTCACAGAGAAAGATACCACTAGCAATTGGGGACAACAACCACTTATCACCCAATAACTATATTGCCAAAAGTGTGAGAACATGGGCACAATCCATAAACCGCTGATAGAAGTAAACCCTCTAAGAATGATTTATCAGATACTGTAAAAACGTACATGCTTTGAATTGGACGTTTTGGGTCCAGGACTCACTTCTCAGAAATACTCTGGCACAAAGATGTTTGTCCAAGGAAGATCATTGCAGCATTATAGATCATACTGGGAAATTGGGGAAAATGTCAAGTATGGGAAAATAAATTATACACTCTTACTGTAAAACGACATGCAGCCTTCTAAAAGAACGAGAGCTCTGTGTGGGCTGACAGAGAAATGTCCAGGATACGTGTGATGTTCGTGGGAAAAAGCAGGTTGAGAAACGAGATGTATAGTATTCCACTTACGTTAAAAAGACTATCTGTTATTTGGCATATATTTTGTATACACCACATATGTACATATGTGCACATATATGGTGTGCGTATATGTACGCTTTTTTAATCTGCAGAAATATTAGCAAAGCCATGAGTGGTCGCCTCCAGGGAGAGCAGCAGGAGGGGAGTTGGAAGGAAGAAGAATCACCTTCACTAGTCTTGGTTCTTAGATATTATTTAACTGTTTGACGATGGGCACATAATACTTCCATAATGAAAAAAGAAAAAGGGAGAACTCTGCTGGAAGACAGAACGTGACCGGTGGGAAAGCGGCTGGCTTTTGGCAGAGAGAGGAACATGGCCTTCATCTTAAGAGAAAGAACACAGGAAAGGATGGCCCCGGATACAGGGAGATTTGGGGGTGGGGGGGAAGATGGGAGAATCTGGTGGCCTCTATGTTTTTAAATTATGAGCCAAATTTATAGCTATTAAAACCTCTTCGTCTCATTTTTTTCTTATTACCCCTCTTTTTGGTTCCCATTACCTTCTACAGTTCCTTCTCCTCTTCTATTTTTCTTACTTTTTAAAGGACGGTCCTGCCAGAGGCCGGTAGCTGAATGGAAGTAGGGGTGAGAGGGCCTCCGTCCTTTCAGGGAAGAGGAGCAGGAGGAAGTAGATGGTCTGTGCTTCTGCCCACGGGGCCTCAAGAAAACCTCACCGCACTGGTTAATCCTCTCCCGGGTCTGCACCGCTCCTCCAAAAGAGGTATCGCCCCAAAGTTGACACAGGATTGCAGAAATAACAGGTTTTGCTATATCAGGCTTAAACTTGAATGTGTCTAAATAACATTACCTATGACTGGAGAAGACCTAGCTGTGAAGACCACGGCCCACCCTGACACTCACGGGGAAGTATCTGAGTTTGAGTATTTAGAGCAACATAGTAAGACAGCGCATGACAACACAGGGCTATTTTGTTTATTCGGTAAATACTTACGGAGCTTAAAAATCCTACTGCACAGCTAAGGAAGTCTGAGTACTCGGTGTAAGATTTGGAATATTTACAATAATCTCAGGAGGACATCTGGCACTAGGGAGAAC
>NW_011889044.1:971898-977637 GCF_000151845.1 Pteropus vampyrus
AATGAGAAAAACCTTAATCATTGTCAAATCCCCCACGCAACAATCAAGTCACAATTTTTTGTGTTAAAGGTGTTCATGTATCTTCAGACCAATATATTAAAGTTCTCTGCATTTAATCAGAGTTCCTTTTCCATAAAAAAAAAAAGCTACCTGGGTTTTAAGAGTTGGAAAATAAATCACTTCCAACTTCAGGAACATTCTCCTTCCAACTTCATGAATATTCAGTCTCTTCATCAGCAAGGAAGACTGAACACTATTAGGACATGGCGTGTATATGAGAAATTGTGTGATATAAGCACTTTGTAAACATCTGTGCACTGCACACCTGAGGCCGAAGCTCACTGACAAATGTGCACTGCTACCAAGTACATGCGTGTGTGCTTGAAAACTCTGCAGCCACTGCTTGGGTTCGGCCCATATGTAACGAATTATCTCGAGACCCCTTTGCAGGGTTCCCAATTTCAAAAGTCAAATTTATGTTTGTCTTATCAATTAAGAAGCCCTGTAATTGACCCAAAGACCTCAGTAAACACCAACACAAAGGAACTGCCTAAGTAGACTACTTATCTTTCCTTGGGTTTAAGGATACCTCAAAAGTGAAACAAACCAGATCACAACATTTTAATCCAAAATCAAGTTTTAAGAGTGTTTAATTCGTTTGAACTGCTTCTACAATGACCCAATAGTCTGAGTACTCACCTATCGAAAGGTCGATGGCTTAATACAAAGGACTTTGTGACACTCCTGCCAACTCTAGGATGCTATGCAAGTAAAGTATACAAACGGAGAAGTACCTTCTGCAACCAAACACCTCACATCGAAGACGTAACTTTTACATTTAAGATAGTACTGGAATGTATATAACAGCTGGCATTACCCACTGAGTGTAGTGATTTTAAAATCTGTGCCTAAAAAATGTTACCCATTAGGGTACGAGGCCTGAAATTCCGCCATCCATTCCTTTAAGTGGAGTACTAACCGATATTCTCTCTTAAAATGCAAAAATAGCTTTGGAATATGTCAATAATAGCCACCATTAATTATTACCATGTGTTATTAGTGTAAATAATACTAGTGAGCACAATTCTCAGAAGCAGGTCGAATACCAAAGTACACTAGTCACCAGGCAACTATCGCTGAAGGAATGTCAGATATGGTGACTGATGATTTTATCACTACAAATCAGCAAACTAGACAAATGGAAAGTGCTGTTTAATGTGATCCGTGCTACAAAAACGGTTCTTCGTGTTACATACAAAAGAACTTTTAACATCTAAGAAGTCATATCATCCAACAGAAATGCTGCACTTTAGCAAACCTCACTTCTATAGCCAGAAATTTAGGCTGGTTCACCTAAATACTTACTTGAAAGAAAAAAAAAAAAGTCTTAAAAACCTATAGAAAAATATCCATTTGTAGGGTAAAAATAACCAACTTTAACCTCTCCAAACCTAGAAGAACGCATGATATTTAAACATTACCCACCTTTAATAATCCACCAGAACTAATCTACTGTCAGTATATTCCTTAACGTGGCCGGCGATACACAAAGCGACAGAAATTGCTATGAGTAAAGGTTCAAGCCTTCCGCTTCTACATCCCAAACGCTGAATAGTCGTGGGGTTTTGTTTATGCTTTTTGTACTGGCTGAACACAATATGCAACTTTCTTTTAATTCTTTTAATCAAGAATTCAGTACATCACTGGTTCCATTTTTGTAGAAATATGCTGGAAAGTTTAATACTAAACAGCAAAGTAAAATTCGTAAAAATCGACAGTTTAATACTAAAGTTTAATACTAAACAGCAAAGTAAAAATCGACAAAGTAAAATTCCAAAGACGGTTTCTTATAACAAAACTATTTCTATTTTTGTACCTGGCCCTTCAGCTTCTCTTACCTTCCACCATGTGGCTTCAGACAGACAACCCTCCATAATACATATTCACACTACCCGCCCAGCCCTTGTAGGGTCTCTGGATCTGAGGGAGAGGGAGAAAGAACCGGCTGATTGTGTGTACCAGGATGCTCATCACATCAGCTTCAAAGGAAGTATCAGCATGATGCTGGGCAGAGCGCCCAACACATTCATTCAATGGCCAGTTCCTGTGAGCTGAGAATATTGCTACGATTGAAACTGAATTTTTATGGAAGTATAACCCAAAAAAGGCAACTTTGGGGAGTTTTATGGCATGTGACCTATACAATACTACAGGTGACATCTGACACAGCATTTTAAACGGATATGGAGCCACATAGAAACGTACTCTACGTATGTATAAAAAGTGATAAAGCACAATAAGGTCAGTAGTTTAAAGCTGAGACTCTAAACACTCTGGTCAATGTTATCGTACACTTTGAAATGTCCTTTCCATGGTACTAGCTCACTACCGAAATAAAATGCGGCCACCATAATGGCTAGCTAGCATTTATTCACTGCTCATTAAGTGTCAAGCACTGCCCTAAACACTACACATATTTACTCACCTAATTGTCACAAATAACTACCTAGTTCTAACCCCCCTTCTACCGACAAGAAAGCTGGCAGAAGCTAAGCACGAACACGGCTAACCAGGCGGCCCGCGCCATGAGTCCAGACCGTCTCTCTTCAGACTCTGTCCCACTGCCTCTCATCTTCACTGTTCACAGACCCTGGTCGCTAATTATCTCTTAGTCCTCGGTTTCTTTTCCACGAAAAATGAGTTTTCTCTCCCAGCTCTAAATTCTAGTTTAGGAGCTAACGTGAATGTTACCAAAATTCATTTCGGTATAAGAAATTTGTATTTTGCCCACTGTGGCATTTTTCCTCCTAGAAGGATCCTCTGTTATATCAAAGGTCAGCAGTAACACATCAGGTTGTAGGGTCGGATCAGCAGCAAAGGCCAAGGTGGGAAGTGAGCCAAGGCTGACCGAGCCACCTCCCCGCTTTTCTGCACCGCCCCTCACCTGCTCGGACGGGCTGCATCTACCTATTTTTAAAGAGCTTATTTGCCCCTAAAGAGGGTGTGTGGTCGTTTTAAAATATGTCCAAAATTCTTTGATTGTCCTCCCTTCAAGAGGTGGGGCTTAATTAATTCACCTCCCACACGGGGGCTGGACTTGATGCAGTTCTAAAAGATCGTGGCAGAGGCGATGGTGTGTGACAAATGGCATCGCAGCTTCCTCCTTGCTGTCTCTCGGGTCATCTGCTCCAGGGGAAGCCAGCTGCCTTGTCAGGACACTTAAAAAGCCCTAAAGAGGTCCACGTGGTGTGGATTTGAGGCTACGGCCATGTGAGTGAGCCATCACGGAAGCAAATCTCCCAGCCTCAGCTGGGTCGCCAAACGATTGAAGTCCCAGCCAAGAGATTGGCTGCAACCTCGAGAGACCCTAAGTCAGAAGCCACCAGCTTAGTCACTCTGAAATTCCCAACCCACAGAAATTCTGAGAAAATAAATGTCTTAAGCCACTAAGTTTTGGAATAATTTGTCACTCAGCAATAAAAAGTATGAGAAAGGTAATTCTGCAAGATATCTGCAAAGTATCTCTACCCTGATGAGTCATACCTGTCATCTTTGGCTAAACGACCCTCACTCTACCCTTCTCCTCCTCACCAAAAGAGCAGGCGTCAGCAAGAGCACACTGAGAAGGCTACCAAGCCCACGAGTGAACGATTTCCTCTTTCTTCCATGAGTGGGTGTCTCTTGAGCGGACTTTGTGAAACGACCTCTGCCCTGCCTCTTACCAATTTCTCTGTATCCATAATCATCACCACCCCCTGTCTCAGCAGAAGTCTATCTAAAGTAGCCTTGACCTCCATCCTCGTATTCCACCCCTTCTGGCTTGGTCAGTGACCTTGCTTTACCAGTTATTGTCCCTTATTCTGCTACTTTCGAATTTTCTGACGGTTTTTATCCTCAGCAAATAAAGACTGTAAATGTACTCATCACTTACACTTTTAAAAAGCAAAAGCCCTCTCAGAAACCTATCTCTAGCTACCCTCTCCCTCCATTTAAAACCGAACTTGCTGAAAGAGTCCAGGACATTGGGTGTTTCGCTTTCCTTATCTCTTCCCAGTGTGAACTGGCTCCACCTACATGATTGCTCTTGCTCAGGTCAACATCTGAACTGACATGTCCAACAGATACTTTTGTCGTCCTAGTTTTATTGGGTGTCTCGAAGATGTCTAAGTCACTCCTTTTCTCCAAACACAGTTCTCCCACTGACTTCTATGGCTCTCTGACTTCTCCCACTTTCCTGCCCACCCCTAGTGTCCTTCGAGGTTTGTTTTCCTCCCACCTGACCCGTAAGTGTTTGTGTTCCTCCATCCTTTCTATCACTCTACATTTGCTCCCTGAGTGATCTCATCCATTCCCATAGCTTTTAACTATCATCATAAACTGAGGCTCCACAATCTATATCTCGAGCTGAGTCTTCCTAACTCAGATCCATATATACAACTGCCTGATGACATTTCCTGGAAGTCACGGAGACCTCATATAGAATATATTGCTCCGAACTAAATTTATCTCTTCTAACCATGTTCCCCAATCTATTGCTCTTCCTATATTCCCTCAGCAAATGGCCCCAGGACCCCCTCGGTTTCCCAAGCCAGATAGCAAGTAAGCCATGTCACTTACCCTGCAAGTATTTATTAAACACTATGTGCTTTAACGTGACAGTGACCAGAAGAGTACCCTGACTCCGCTTTCCCTCAAGCCTGCTCAATCCTACCCATTCTATCTCCTCTCCCTCTGCCCGCTCACCTCTGTCCCTGATGCCCCAATGTCACTGCTTCACGTCCACCCGGATTAGTACAATAGCCTCTGCCTGATCACCGCGCTGCCGAGCTCATCACTCCAGTTCGTCACCCAGACTCCCTATCTGACCACACCACTCTCATCTGTCAGATAGAAAGGCCCCCAAATTTTCTCAAATTAAAGAGTTGATTTTCTTAACCTCCCATGAAATTCTGAAATTCTATCACTATCCTTAACATGACAACAGTGTGCTAAAATGAAGTGTGTAAGAACCCGAGCTCCCCACGGTCCTCAAAGCAGCAGGAGTAGTGTACCTTCCTTTATTAAAATACGAAATGGTTATCACATGGTTGCACAGCGCCGCTCTCCTAGTCTTTTACATCAACCCAAAACATCTTTGCATATAAAATCAAGAAAGTGTACAGGTTCACAAAAATATCACCTTCCAGAAAAAAATTCATTACTCTAATAGCGGAAGCCTGAAATGAGGCCATCGGGTATGGTACTCAATAAATATTTATGAAATGAATTACATGTTTCGTAATCACGTTCGACCATGTCTTCACTATTCTCCATAGAACTCACAGTGAAAATATACTTGCGTTCAACCCTACACAGTATTCTGTGGAGAACAAACCAAAAGTCAACTAATTTTCTTCATGTTTTTTCACTTCTCTCTAAAACCCTTTGTAACACGGGCGGATCTATGCGCAAGCGAAAGAGAGAACAAACTGGTGACACTTGACGGAGGACCAGATCAACGCTGTCCGTGGCCGCCTGCTGCCTACACGCAAGCTGAGCCCATGACTCAGTTGTCAGACATCAACAGTTCCCAAGCCAAGTACCACCACCACCCCGCCCCCATTCCCCGACCACGGAAGCAGATTAAAACACAGCTGAAGCAAAAAGTCAGACTGCCTCTACCTGAGCTTCAATTGGAAATGAGATTTCTTTCTAACTTAGCCAAAATATTTACCCCAAATTTTTTCTCTGTCTTCAATG
>NW_011889044.1:978677-980067 GCF_000151845.1 Pteropus vampyrus
CTGTCAAAACTGAGGCCAACGAGTTGGGGGATGTGGAGAGTGGGTCTGTGGGGCGGGAGACAATACTCTGCAGAAGGAAAATCAACTTCCTTTCACCTTCCTTTGACCAAACGCTAGTGTTTCCGCTTAAATGTACTCTTCCGTAGTGCAGACTCAGCAGGCACCAATTCAGAATACAAAACACACCACGCCTGGGGAGGAGACGGGGTGTCAAAGGCTCCACCGCCCTTGGTCAGTCGACCCCATGCTGAGCAGTATAGAGTGGGGGGGGTCCGCCACAGCCAAGTGCCGCCAGTAAGGCTGAAGCCTGAGCTTGCAAGTGCACGGTCCTTCCCTGGGAGTCCGCACCCCAGCGAGCGGGCACCGCCCACCCGCCTCATCACCATCCGCAGGGGCCGCAGCATCCGAGTCCCCAGCAGCATCCGAGCCCCTAGCCCCCTGACTGTCATGGCCCTCCCAGGCCTTCCCGTTGACCTCCGACATCGGTCTACAGGTCTCAGCGCTGCAGGTAAGGATAGCAAAAGGCTCAGGGAAGCGCCGACGCCGCAGCCGGCAGCCGCGACGCAGCCGAACCTCTCCGGCTCCGACCCGCTGAGGTCCGGAGACGCTGGAAGAAGTGCTGCCCACTCAACCTAGCCCAACCCGGCGGCGTCCCCTCACCTGGGCGAGCGCCGGGGCGGCCCGGAACCGTCCGGCCTCTCATCGGAGGACGCCAAGGGCCTCGGGCGGGGACGGCAACGCGGATCCAACGCGGCCTGCGGAGCCCTGCCCGCGCCCACCCCTCTAGCCCCGCCAGCTGGGCCCGATGCCGGAGGTCCGGCCCCGCCGCCCAAGGTCCGGCCCCGGCTCCGGCCCGGCCACTGACATAGAGGAGGGCGGAGGAGGACGGGAGGGGCCCGAGCTAGGGCAGGGGCGTCACTGCGGCTGCGTCAACCGGTGACGTCTCACGTCACGACGCCGGCGCCTCGAGGCACGCCACCGAGCCCCGCCCAGAATCGGCGGCGCCCCGCCCCCTCCCGGGCCTGGGGGCGGGGCCTGGACCCAGTGGCGCAAATTGTAACGGGAAAAGGGGGCACCGCTCTCAGCTCCTTGGAAACTTTCTGATCTCTTGGAGCAGACGTGAAATACGCACATAAGTGGAAATGCAAAAGCAAACAGTGCTGAGTGTGGCCCAGGCACTGTGCTAAGCACTTTATATTTATTGTCTCATTTAACCCTCCCCAAACCCTGTGAGGTAAACGCTCTCATTATCCCCGTTTATTTCCATTTCATAAATTAAAAACTAGGTAAAATAAAGCCAGAAAAGGTTAAACACATGAGGCACTATATTAACCTTTATTGCAACGGAGGAAACGGAGGCCCAGGCAAAAGGAGGTTATGACAGGGCCAG
>NW_011889044.1:980117-980458 GCF_000151845.1 Pteropus vampyrus
AGACATCAACAGTTCCCAAGCCAAGTACCACCACCACCCCGCCCCCATTCCCCGACCACGGAAGCAGATTAAAACACAGCTGAAGCAAAAAGTCAGACTGCCTCTACCTGAGCTTCAATTGGAAATGAGATTTCTTTCTAACTTAGCCAAAATATTTACCCCAAATTTTTTCTCTGTCTTCAATGTTGTTTTCCCTTCTCCTTATCTTCAGAAGGCCCATCTGCAGCGTTTCATTTGAACAGACCTGAAAAAACAGCATTTTAACCAATTATACGAGATATTCTGGCATTATCAGCAGTTGCACCATTTCAGATGAAATGATCTGATTACACCTGCATGCT
>NW_011889044.1:982165-990970 GCF_000151845.1 Pteropus vampyrus
TATAAATTTTGAGGAGTCACAGCTCAGTCCACCTGACACTTGACACTTGACCTTTTCCAGCCTCATTTCGCTCTTCTACAATTCTTTGAAACAGATGCTCCACGTGCCTTATTTTAAAACTCTTGCTACCCTTATTTTATATTTTATAATCTTGTTCATTTGTCTTACCATTCTTTAAAGAGTGTGAAGTTAAAAAAAAATATTTTTGCAAGTTATCATTTCATTTCATGTATGTTCCAGAAAGGGCTGCAGAGTGAAGGTTTTTCCCTCGCCCCTTAATATTGGTTAAGCCCGCTTGGCATGCGCATGCTGGCCCAAGTGACAGCATCTCATCTCTCTAATGAACTCTTTCCACTGCCTTTGTTGCTGCAGTCTTTCTGTAATTCATTATCTATTACTGTATCTTGTTCTTCAGGTCGCAATGTAAAAAAAATATCTCAGAGTCTTCTTTAATTTGATTTTTCATGTCTCTATTTTTCTTCTTCACTCAGTCAAGACATCTAGACTATCTGGTATGCCGGACCCTGGACTAGGCCCTCAATATGCAGAAAGGATTGAGGAGATGGTGCCCGACCCCAAGGACCTTATAGAGGACCTTATAGAGACACAGAATAAATCAAAAGTTTGCTAATCTATCTCTAATCTATCTCTGCTGTCTAACGATTCCTGATTACAATCATTTTTTTCCCCCAACCCACTTTGAGTTCAAGTTCTCTGATGGTACGAGATAGAAATCTAACATAAGTTGACCTAAGTGAAGGTAACAGGCTGGCCCTCGCAAGCTTTCACACCACAAGTAGATTGGCTTCAGGCCAGGCACGAGGCTCCCAGTTACATGTATCTTGGGACCAGTTGGCTCAGCAAAGCCATTCACTGGGTCGGTTTCAACTTCACGCTTCCCATGGTAGCAAAACACTGGCAGAGCTTCGTGT
Organism: Pteropus vampyrus; assembly: GCF_000151845.1. NCBI lineage: Eukaryota > Metazoa > Chordata > Mammalia > Chiroptera > Pteropodidae > Pteropus > Pteropus vampyrus. The sequence continues at coordinate 983,098 of NW_011889044.1, forward strand.
CCTACACCCTCCCCATTTTTTGATCCAGCAAGAAAAAGCTAGAGTCTTTTCTCCAGAAATCTCAGCCCAAGTCTCCTTGACTCTCCTTGACTGTTCTTGGACCCCACACTTATCCCTTATGCCAACTGCGGTCAGCAAATTGTTTACCTTCACAGAACTGACATCCTAGGAGTGGAGACAGACGACATCCACGTAAACAAATAAATTAGATAGTTTTAGATAGTGCATATGAAGATGTGCATACAGAGAAGGAAATAAAACAAGGAAATACGGTAGAGAATGAGTGGGTTTAACCTTAATGGGTGATCAGAGAGAATACGCAAATGAAAACTTAAGAGGTTACAGTAATAATGTAATATTAGTTATGTAAGCTGTCGCCAACAGGGCAAGCTACATAAAGGTACACGGAACTCTCTGTTCCGGTTTTACAACTTCTCGTGGGTCAAATTATTTCAATATAAAACGTTTTAAATTAATAAATAATTTAGACGTTGTGCTGAAGCCTATGAAGGAAAAGAAGACGGGACAGTGAGAGAATTAGAGACGTTAGGGAGGGTATTCAGGAAAGGTTAGCTCTGAGCAGGTGACATCTGAGCGGGGACCGGAAAGGTGAAGATAAGCCAGCTGCGTGGAGGAGAGCGGGAGCGTTCCAGGCAGAGAACTCCTGCAGCATGCGACGTGGCCCTATGGCAGGAAAAAGCTGACACACAAAAGGAATTGACAGAAGATCCATTTGGCTGCGGGCACAGCAAATAAGGGTGAGGCTGGGACAGAGAGATAAGGTTGACGAGGCAGGAGAAACACTTGGGCGTTTTTGAGGCGTTGGACTAGCTGGATTTCACTCTTCAAATGTAAGCCTCAAATCTAGCATATGATGGCTTTTTCTAAGCTAAAATAAATACCTTGACTAGCACCACATTGTTTAAATTATTCATTTATGAGCGTGTCTGCCAGTGCCCCTCATTCTTTAATATACACACAGACCACCTGGGGATCTTCTCAAAATACAGATTCTGATTCAAGGCCCAGCAGGATTTGAGGGTCTGCATTTTCAACACCCCCCTAAGTGGTATTGCTGCTGCTGGTCCATGCACAGGCCTTGAGAATCAAGGCGGTCGTCTGTGAAAAGGAGTTTGGAATACACGCTAAATTCAACTGGAAGCCATCGAAGGACTTTAAAAAGAGATATAATCCAGTTTGTTTCAGACTGCAACCCTCGCAAGGCTCTTTCTGTTCTGGGATCGGCTCTTCTCTGTCTCCTGCAGCAGTTATGTAGTTAGAAGGCTGTGTTGGGCTTCTAGGTCCCCTTACAGGTTTTGGGGTTTTCCAATGCATTCTCTTCAGGGCTTAACTCCAGGTGGTGAACTAGGTCAGGTCACTACCAAAGAAGTCATCAAGAAGTGAAAAGACGACCCACAGAATGGGAAAAATTTTTTGCGATCGTGTATCTGTTAAGGAATTTGTATCCAAAATACATAAGGAACTATTATGGCTCAACAATAAAAGTACAAGGGGAAATATGAGTATGATTTATTGGTGGGAAAGTGTAAGTTATTGGGAAAATAGATATTTTAGAGAGAGAGAACTTAGGAGAGAGTTTTTCTAGACAGAAAACCTGTACCATGGATTCTATTTTTGATGAGTTAATAAATATGTAAATTAAAATGATAAATCCCATAAATTTGACCGAAGGTTTCTATCATTTCTCTTTAGCAGAATCAACATTTTGAGTAATAGTAAAAGATGCTCAGCCTTCTTCCCTTAAATGTCACAGGAAAAAATGGACGTATACATCCAGTTAGTGGATGTATACCCAATTTTATTATTCTGGAATTAAATTTTTTTCTCTGTTTCAATCCCATTTAAGTGTTGGAAATCCTACCATTGAATTATTATTCTAAAATTACTAAACCTTCTCAGTAATAGATAGAAATTTCAATAGCAATTTTTATGGCACATAAGAAACATCAAAGCCACAAATCAAAGTGTCAGCATTTTCATTAGGAAAAAAATATTGTAATTTGTTTACTCGTTGCCATGCATCAAGGATATAATTCTCTATAGTACACTTTTATTAAGCTCTAATCATATTTTCTCTTCTATAAACTCCCGATTCAATAATTGAATTACTGAATTCAGTAATTGAATTATTGCCCCAGCCATACTGCTATTATAAGCCTCTTTTTTCCCCTAACCTACAATGATAATTCTTACAAAAAAACCAACAAATTACAATATGGTTCACCTCGGTTTATATAAACTAATTGTCTCCCTAGAAGCTGACACAAATGTTGGTAGATACTGAAATCAAGTTGCATGCTTTGGGATCCAAAAATTCCTTGGAAGTCCCTCTCTTTTGAGTTAAATGAATCAGACTTCAGAAGAATCTGAATAAAAATCCTTAAAATTATGTAAAGATGAAGTTTACACAAGAATTCGTGTTATTTTAGTTTCTTTACAGGGCTTGTTTTAATACTGAGAAAAGACAGCAAGAATGGTTATCCTGGGCAGAGTAGAAATGAAGAAGTAGATTGGGTATGGATTTCCCATGGAAGGAAACAGACACACAGTGGTTTTAAAACATCTTCATTTTACAAGCAGGAACCTACTACAAAAATTAGTTTCCTTTTCAAAGAAGCGATACTGGTTTTTTGCAGTGTGTAAATGCTATAATATACCTTCAGTAACCAATTCCAACTGGAAACAGAATAGAACATAGGAGACCATTAACAAAAACAGCAAGAACTGGGAATTAACCAAAGAATGTATAAACCTTTATGAACAAAAAAAATGACAGGATATAAAAGATCCGAGGAAGTGGAGACACAGCTATGCTTATGATGTTTCAGTTTACCAGAGTATAACTTACTTTTAATTTATAAATTTAAGGCAATCCCCTCAATAAATGCAGCTGAAAGTATGAGGACCTCAACAACCTCATAATATATTATATGGATGAAAAACAGTCCGCAAATACCTAAATTAATTCTAATGAGCTAGAGGAAAGAGCACGGAGTATGTCTTGCTAGATATTAAGACTAAATCGAAGTATTATTAGTAAAAACAATATGATACTAGAGGAAGAACAAATAAGCCAGTGAAACAGGAGAGAGAGAGAGAGAGAGACAGAGAGAGAGAGAGAGAGAGAGAGAGAGGAGAAACGGGAGAAAATTGACCTGTGAAATTCACACCCCAAAACAGTGGAGACACTGAAACGCCTACTGTTAGGGGTGTTGGGAGAACTTATTCATTACATAAAGAAATATAGAACTGTATCCCTACCTTATCCATATAAGCAGTTACACTATAAGTAAATAGAGCTAATGGAAGAAAAAATATGGGAGAATATATGTGTGATATATGGTTGAGGACAGGCTTCCTGAACGAAATCCTAAACTCAAACAATCAGATGAAAAATGGATACTGACTACATCAAAATTAAAGAAAAAATTAATTTCTGTTCAGGCTAAGACACCCCAGGTAGCATTAGTAGAGAGCTGACTGACCAGGAAAAGATATGTGCAGTATTTACAACCAATGAATCATCAATACCAAGAAAATATAAACAAATTGAAGGTAACACTGAAGTGGAGAGAAAGTTGAAAACTGGGCATAGGACACAAACGAGCATTCACAGGGAAGAAGCCCTATGTCCGGCAAGCGTACTGAAAGATGCCCAAATTCACTAGTAACCAGGGAAACGGAACGTTCCCATGGGATGCCATGTGAACCCACCACGTTATCTAAACCGTAAAGACAAACGAACCCGAGGTTTGGTGAGTAATGGCGCACTGCTCGTGAGAGTTCCACTCTGGAAACTGTGTGATCCTGACCGAAGCAATTCGGTGAGTGTGCACACTGTGACCCACTGGCCCCATCCAAGTGCATCCCAGAGAAATCTTTTTACAAGTCCTTGTTGGGTGATTTTTGAAGACATCTACAGTGGCATGGCTAGGGATCACGGGGAGCTGGAGGCTAGAGGAACGGATATGCGAAGTGTAGTAGCTGCATCCCGTGGGCTAAGACGTCAGAGAGAAGTTTCAGTCGTGTCTAGGAACTGGATAGGCATCGAAATTTTAAAAAGAGTTAGGGAAAGAACGAGATGTATAGCACAACGCATAGCACTGCATCAAGTATCACATATTTTACAAGGATTAATGTACAGGTAAGAACATTTACCCTATATTTGTCTTCAATTAGAATGGGGACCTCCTGTCAGAGAAGACGATGAGTAAGGCTACAGACAGGTATTGATAATGGGCTAAGAACCCATTATTGACGGAGTTAGATTAGCTCCACTCTCTGCCCCCAGGTACCTGCAAGATAAATAAAAACGAACACTACAAATGCCCATGTAGACACAAGCGTATTTCCTTTTTATGTATAAGAAGTAGCATTGCTCTTATAGTAATAAAAAGTGATAAAAGTACTTTTAGGCTGTTTTGTGAGATCTAGCAGGCTTATTACACTAACCAAGCAGAAAAATTTTTTGTTTTACAAAAGAAATTCGGCTTTCTATGACTGTTTTTATAAATACTATCCTAGATGATTCTTCTCAGACTCAGTTTCGGTTTTCAAAAGAGAATCACAAGTTTCTTACTCAAGACCTCCGAAAAACAAGTAGCTCTGGTGCCATTATGGTGTCAGATGGATTTTAATCCAGTTCTTGACCTTGCTGAGGATGTTGTGCGTGGCTTCATGAACCAGATAAGGATCGCGCTGAGTGACCGCTAAAGCTCCCCGCAATTCTAACATCCGAATATCTTGCTTTTCCTCTTCTGAGTTGCAGCTTCATGATATTGCTCTATGTTCCAGTGGGAAAAATAGTAAATGAAAAAGGAAGAACTCAATTGGATATTTTGTTTAGGAATTAAAACGTAATTTTTAAAGTCAGACTTTCTCTGGACGACAATGAAACGCTTTTGCTAAAACAGCTATCTACATGAGTTATATAAAACAGTAATGTACATGCTATATAAAAATCTTCACACCTTTTGGGATGAAAGTGGTGAATTTTTTTCTCCAATCCTGAGAACGACTAGAAGAGACCTTATTTTCAAAATCTGTTCCTGCCTAATTGTGCCTTATTCTTACTGAAAAAAAAAGATTGAGTTTTATCGGGCTTTTTTTTCTTTTTTTAATACCTTCAGTAGCATCACAAGCCGTGGTTCCATCTAGAACCGAGCACAAGAACAATTACGTATAGAACTGTAGTACTCAGTTTGGAAGAGGAAAAGCTTGCCTCGCAAAGCTCTGACTGGTCTCTCGTTAGCAGTGAGGTGACGGGGTGGGGGTGGGGGTGGGGGTAAAAGGAGAGGAAGTAGAAGGAAATGAAGCGGAAGGCGAAAAAGAGGAAGAACAACTCTGCAAAGAGCACGGAACAGACCTGCCACTCTATTTTCTCACTCCGGTAAGGAGTCAGCTTTGTTTGTCATCCCAGATGTGAATAGAATCATTTGGGAACAGTATCTCCAGACATGGGCTCAGCTAAATCGAACTTGAGATGAAACTCATCGAGGACAAGGAACGCCGAGCGATCGGTATTTGCCACGTGTGTCCCAGACACCTGACCAATAAACCTCTTTTTTCTCTGCCATGGTGGAGAAAGCTATTATTTACAACAGTAAAGGAATACAGTTGAAATGGCCAAAGCCAGTGTGGAAATACGTAAATGTATGTCACCCAAGGAGAAGCACAGAAAACTAATGTGAGAGTTGCTGGGCTGAGCAAGTTCTTCCCTTTGCTAAAAAAGAGTCAGTCTCCTCACTACGAAATACCAACAGCGGAGTGCATGACAGGTAAACACAGAAGTTTATGTTGCTGACTCCTCCGCGATTTGTTGAGAAAGAAACGTTGATAACAAGGAAATATTTATGCAATATGAGGAAAGTAATGTAGGTACTAAACGTATATTTTCTACTCTATTTGGAGAAGGCTTCTCCTTGTTTCCAAAATTTAATCTGTGGTTATAATGGCTTAGGGAGCCCTGTCATTTCAATAATTCATCTCCAGTAGCCGTTTTATGCACTGTTTATATTTCAAAGCTTATCTTCAGGGTTCACGAAAGAACCTTGCTACAAGGTTAAGAAAAAAATGGTGGTTTTCCTACTCATCATTTCCATGGCATCTATTAGCTTGCATTCTTTCATGGGTAAGGGCTTTCTTTTTCTTCCCCCCAACTCCTATTTTCTAAAAAGAACACGGAATTATAACTGTCTTTTTCTCCAGTGTGTTATAATTCATCGGCATCCTTACTCGATTTGATGTTCAAACTGCCCCCAGTTTGGCCAGTGGGAACTCCTTCAAGCTGGCTCCTGTGATGTTTCAAGCCCTTTCTGGCTTTTTTGGTATGGAAATATATTCCAGGCTCACCTTGAACTTTTTCTGTCCCAGATCTGGAATCAACCATTTCTCCAAGGGGCCTTGCTACCTTTTAGTGGAGATTGGCTTTTTAAAAGCCAAGACCTGGGAGCTAGGTACACTCACTGCTGCTGGAGTGTTATTGCTTCTAGGTCATGTCAGTGGTTAGTCACAGGAAATAAACATTTCATGCTGACATTTGTGCCTATGGCGCCACCACCTAGGTGGGCAATGACAAAGCCCAGCTGACGACGACGGGCCAAATTATTTTGTTTATTACTTTATTTCCTGTAGTGGATGCTGTCTGGTGGGCATTAAGATGTGATATAAAAATCTTCACACCTTGTGCATGCTTCCATATGTCCATCCACACGCCTCTTCCCAGGATTCCTCATTACTGGTCTCTTTGGCCAAGCTATTGAGATAACTTCATCACTGTTGAGGCCACGTCTGAATGAAGCTGGGGTACAGCTGCCTTCTATCTCAGCTCACACCCACAGACAGAGCTGACTCATCCATAAAACAAAATCAGATTTTCCTCCCTCTTCACCTGAGAGAGGGCCACCGGTGCCACAGTGGTGGCTGTCACGGGAGTCTGGGTGACTTGTACGTGCAACTTGCTTTGTGCCCTCTAGACCAGACCGTGCTAAATCCTAAATGTACATCTTCCATTTATGAGAGATTGTCACTAGCCTGCTCAATCTTATGAATTTGTGACTTCTCACGAGAGGCACCCCCAGATGCATGGTCACTTGGTGTCCCGTGGTCACGTGTCTCATTTCTACAGGGCCGTAGTAGCATGCCAGGCACACGATTTTCTGCTCCAGATGGCATGGCCTTGCTCTAGAATCCCCTTTGTGATTTTCGTGCTGGGGCTTGTGACAAGTGCCACAAAGCACCCTTTCCTGCCACGGATATCCTCACGCCACAGGTCCTGCAAATCGCATGGACTCAGTGACCGACCTGCTTGCTTTGCAACTTGGACCTGCTCTGGCCTTTGTTCAAAGCAGGCAACCATTCATCACCCAGTTTGGGCCACAGAGGGTACTGCCTCCAGAAGCCGAGGTCAGAAGGAGGTGCAGGAGGTGGCATTTGTGTTCTGCCCTGAAGGGATGTTCCAACACAGCCCTGAGCACTGGATCTTTCGCAGGCATGGTGCACCCCGGGAACGTCATAGGGGGTCCTCCGCTGTCTGGAACACACGGGTCTCACCGAGGCCTGCAGCGTGCCAGCCCCTTCTGGCTTATGGGGCTCTGTCAGCACGAAGCCATCAGTGTAATGGAGTAAGACTGTGTCCGTGAAATATTGCGCCGGTCCAGAACCCTTCAGGCCGTACCGTGAGAGGGGACAGGAGGGCCGACAGAGATCCGAGGCAGAAGCGTGCTACGTGACCCTCGTTCCCGACTGAGGTAGGAGGGACTACATTCACCATGTCAGAGACTACATGCCATGTGTATGAGGCCAAGATGCCACACTCGGCACGGTGGCCATGATCGGGAGTCCCAACTGGTTG
>NW_011889044.1:991885-1000825 GCF_000151845.1 Pteropus vampyrus
CTGAGCACTGGATCTTTCGCAGGCATGGTGCACCCCGGGAACGTCACAGGGGGTCCTCCGCTGTCTGGAACACACGGGTCTCACCGAGGCCTGCAGCGTGCCAGCCCCTTCTGGCTTATGGGGCTTTGTCAGCACGAAGCCATCAGTGTAATGGAGTAAGACTGTGTCCGTGAAATATTGCACCGGTCCAGAACCCTTCAGGCCGTACCGTGAGAAGGGACAGGAGGGCTGACAGAGGTCCGAGGCAGAAGCGTGCTACGGGACCCTCGTTCCCGACTGAGGTAGGAGGCACTACATTCACCATGTCAGAGACTACATGCCATGTGTATGAGGCCAAGATGCCACACTCGGCACGGTGGCCATGATCGGGAGTCCCAACTGGTTGGACTTGTGGTAGTTTGTGGTTACCCCCCGGTTTCTGCAGGGGCCAGACAGGTGAATTAGGGGTGGGGGCTGCCACTGCATCCTTTAGAGTCTTAAGGGCAGCGCTCACGTCCGCACCCCTGAGAAGCCACGCTGTGTTCTGTAGCTGTTACCTTGGCAGGGGTGGGGCTGGTCAGTCAGAGGCTTCCACGTGGTCTTTTCCACTCTTATCCGTGGATCGAGAGGCCATTCGTGAGGGTTATGCCAGCTTCCAAGTGTATCAACCTCAGTTCGAGGACTGCAGATTTGACCAACAGGTGTGAACATGGACTCGGGACCCAGTGCTAGCCTCGTCGTGACTGTTGCCTGGCCCTAACGTTTCCCCCTCTACCGGGGGCTGTGACGTTGCTTCGGAACTCCAAATAGCCATGCCACAAGGACACTGGATCCGTTGGTTCTGGAATGTACGAACACTGCCTCTTCCTCAGGGCACAGTTACCCATGCAAAGTGGCCACAAGTTGCTTTAGGGAGGGACTGGGGAAATTATCACCAAGGTTACATCCATGGGGTTGCGGGGTCCTTCCTCCCAGGGACCTGCCACCTCTTCAGTCAATGAATCTTCCACCTGCAAGCTGGCTCAGGTGCAGAACTGGACCAGGAATCCTACTGCTCACCATGGTCATCTCTCCCTGACTGCTTCTGCCGCTATAAGCTAAGTACTTCCCACGCTGGCCGGCCACCTACTCTACCTCTGGGGACGCTGGACACTACTGATAATCTCTGCAGCTTTCTGTGACTCAGACGCCCTTACTGGTCATTACAGTAATTGCTTTCCCCTGAGTCTGCCTCTTGGGTGCCCCCCCATCTGCTATTATTTTGAGGTTCTATCGTTCCCATTTCCATCGGTGAACCAAGGTCCGTGACAGCCTCCTCCCATCACCCCCAGCCTACAGAGGACGATCCCCCATGTGGACGAAAAAGTGTGCCATGATGAATCACAAATCCCTCCCTGGGTGGCCGTGGCGGGTGGTCACGCCAGGATTGTGACTGCTTTGCCAAAAGGTTATAAGCGGCCCTGGGCCTTGTTCTGGTGCATGTAGGTGAACACACCTTTGAAAAGCCAGAAGTGACCATGTGACCCTGTCACCTAGCCTGTGACGCAGTCCCCCTCTCGCTTACAGTCCCTCCCAAGTTTCAAATGCATGAAAGAAACTGCAAACCCGCTGCCCCGTGGAGCATTTGGTCTTGCTCCGCAGTGCACGTCGTCGGTTTGGGCTCAAATAAACTCTTATAAAAATCCTGCCCGGGTGTGGACGTTTCTGACACTGACATCCAGCAAAGTTTTTAAGGGTGCCGGTGCCCCTCTCAGAGGCGCATTCCCACAGGCTTGGTGGCAGGGCATCCCCGGGGCTCCACGTGGACCATAACCACGTGCCCGCCGAGCTGTCGCATGGTCACGTGCGCCCACCCGAGTGTGCTCCTCCCTGAGCCATTGGTACCACCCCCCCAGCCACCCTGCAGCATTGCTCAGGGCGGGCCATGGCGTGGGCCACGTGCAGGCCTCTAGGGCCATCCTGGGAGCGAGTATGCACCATCTCCCAGGGGCCTGCGAGACCCTTCAACAGTGAATCTTAGCAGAGCACTTTCAAGCCAGCAAACACTTCCGTGACCAGCCCCTCGGGACTCAGTCCCTCGGAACCGTCGGTGCCCATCCCCCACTCCAAAACCAGCAGACTTCTCCTTCCTCCCTTATCAGGCCCAGCTCCTCCCAGCTGTTACCTTGTGAGTCAATCCTCATTATAGGTCTAAAGTCTAGAAGTGGGTTGGGACTGATCCTGGGGTGGGGGGACACTTGTTGCCTTATGGGACAGAGGGCTCTGTGATTGTCTGTCTTCCAGGGCAGTTGTTGGGGTGCCGGCATTTAACAGGGAGGGTGGGACGTTGCTGAGGCTTGGGGGAGTGTGTGTGGATGGCGGGGCGGGGGGCAGGGATCAAAGTCCTCAGAAGCACCTGCCGAGAGTCTCCGCCCCAGAGTCCCTGCCCAGGTTTTCCCCAGAGCTGACCTCAGCACGGCCAGCCTGACTCTTAAACCCCAGAACTTGATCTTCCACTTTCTCTGCTCTCGGGCTAAAGAAGACAAGCTTATTTGTAGGTCAACAGGGGCCTTTTTGGCTTTCAGAGGCCTTTTTAATTTTCTGTACCTTTCTGTGGGGCATTGGCGAAGCTTGAGGGTACCACGGCCTTGTTATCCCCAGGGGATAACTACTTCCTCCCTGCTTCTGGGATAGGAGATACAGGGCTCCTCCTCTCCTGGGTCCACCCCGCCAACTCCTCAGCAGTGAACGACTGGTCCACCGCCCTGTGCCAGGGTCCACTGTGCTGCCCCTGACACCAGCAGCGGGGTCCTCGTCACCAAGCCGGGCAGGGAGTATCTTGGCTGCCACTATGACAGGCTGGGTTCTTCAGACACAGACGCTGAGATGGAGATTGGGGTACAAGGTGTTTATGAGAGATTAATGCCTGTGAAGAGAAGGGGGAGGAATCCGGATTGAGGAAAACCTGAAGGGGGAAGGTGAACTGCGGTGCAGGCCAACAAAGCCTTGGCCAGCCCGGGGGGCCGCTCGGGAACACTGTCCCGCTCAGGCCTTTACGCCCTCACCTCGCTCGGTCCCAGAAGGTGGTCGCCATGGAGGCTGTGACTTGGCAGGAAGCTGGCGGCTGGAGGCCACGTCCTATCTGCACCCCTGCAGCTGGGCAGCCACGCTTCCCCAAACGAGGATCCGAGTGACACATTTCAGTACCAGCCACATGGCTTTAATTTTATGTTTGGGATTGCTTAAAATATTTACATAGTTTAAAAGTCAAAACCGTGTAAAAAGCTGCCCTCGAGGAAGTCTCTGTCTCAGCTCTGATCCCGCCACTTCATAGCAAACACTTCAGTGAAAAAGCTCAGACCTTCTTCCTTCCTACACAGGGAAACCCGCACGTCCTCACCCCGACACCTCACACAGGACACCTCACTCTGGTCGCCACACACGTGGCAGTTTTACCCCACACCCAGCCATTCTTGGACACCAGTGGGGCGTCCTACCGTTCCACTCAAGTCTGCCATCGTCTCCCGGAGATGGTGTCAGGGGCCGAGGTCTCCGTCCCATAAGATTGCCCCGCCCCTACTTCAGACCCCAATCCCACGTCCAGGTTGTCGCTTATCCATCTGAGCAACCAGCGGCTATAAATCGGAGGTTCCCATGACCCCTTCCCCAGGTTTGATTAATCTGCCAGGGCAGCTCACAGAACACAGAGAAATGGTTTACTGAGTTTACGAGTTTATAATAAAAGCGTATGATAGAGGATGAGACGAACAGCCAGGTGGAAGGGGCGCCGGGCAAGGTGTGTGGGGAGGGGGGCGGGGCCTCCACACCCCAGCTGGGCGCCCCCTCTCCCGCCACCTCCCCGGGTCGCCCTCCAGGAACTCTGCACCCTGTCCATTGGGGAATTCCACGGAGGCTTCGTCAGGTAGGCATGGCCCATCATCAGCCACCCTCTCTCCTCTGGAGAATGGAGGACGGAGCTTCCATTGCAAGCTCCTAACCGTGGCTTTGTCTTTGCAGTGACCAGCCCCAGCCAGGAGCCCTTCCAGACTCATCTCATTAGAGGAAGAGATGCTCCTATCACCCAGGACAGTGCAAGGGTTCCAGGAGCCCTGTGTCAGGAACAGGGGTCAAAGGCCAACATTGGGACAAGAAATGCACTTGGTGTCTTATCACTTAGGAAGTTACAAGGGTTTCAGGGTCAGAGACCAATATACATGTTCTCTATTATCTCACAGAAACCACTTCCTTAGTTCCTGCCTTTATTTTTGGGTCTGCTTTTTTTTTTTTTTTTTGCAAAAATAAGCAAAACACACATTCTTATTTTCCCTTCTTTGTTATGAAAAGTTGGCATTGTAGCTATATTCATTCACCTCTTGCTTTTCACTTAACACAATATTCTAGAAATCATTTCATATCAGTACATGGAAATCTTCCTTTTTTTAAAATAGCTGCCTGGAACTCTACTGTGTACATGTACTAGAGTTCATTAACCGGGCTCCTACACGTAGGTATTAGGTTGCATCCAAAAATTTGCTACTCCAATAAATGCTGCAAAGAATAACCTTTGCGTTTCCCACATTTATGAAGGTACATCTTCAAGGGAAGTGCCTTGAACTGGGAATGCTGGATCCCGTGATAAAAGCCCCTGTAGCTCGTTAGACATCACCAAATCGTCCTCCGCGGGGCTTATGCCCTTTCCTCTCCCAGCAGAGGTATGTGAGAGCTTGGTTTTCGTTACAGCCGCACTGACAAAGCAGGTTGCCAATCTTCGGCATACTTGCCAGTCCGATAGGCAAGGAACCTAATTTAAGTTTTAGACTTGTAAAAGTTAGATATCTTTCCCCACGTCATCTGTGGTTTCTCATTTCTTCTGTGGATTCTTGTTTTGTGGCATCTGCTAGGCCTGAGGTCACCTGACCTCTCTGTCCTCGTCACAGATCACTCTCCTACCCTTCCACTCCCCAACCCACCTCCACCACGCTCAGGTATCCTCGCGTCAGTCAGCGTTCTCCAGAGAAACGGAACCAGCACAATAAACCCCTGGCAGCAACCACTACGGGCTAGATGCTGAGATGGAGTGTGCGTATATACATTTTTACATACATAAAGATGTCTCTCTCGCTCTCTGTCTCTCTCTCTCTCTGTCTCTCTCTCTGTGTGTATGTCTGTCTCTGTCTCTGTCTCTCTCTCTGTGTGTATGTCTGTCTCTGTCTCTGTCTCTCTCTCTTTGTCTCTCTCTGTCTCTCTCTCTCTGTCTCTGTCTCTCTGTGTGTATGTCTGTCTCTGTCTCTGTCTCTCTGTCTCTCTCTGTCTCTCTCTCTCTGCCTGTCTCTTTTCTGGACAGTCAGTTTGTTCCAGAAGCTATTTCTCTTTCTCTGTCTGTCTGCTGCTGGGTGAACTTGGAGCGGGTGTGAATGAGAGCAGGGACTTCGCTGAGTTTCACGGCCGTAGACCCCGAACCTAGAACGGTGCCTGCTGCTCCCCTGGACGGATATCCGCTGCCTGCCCCTTAGACTAGACTTTTATTCATTTCGTTAGACGTAGAGGGGGCTGCTTTGTTCTACCACTTTATCCCTCTGTGACCCCTGGCATCGGAATGTAATTTTAAAGTCTTAGTAATAACTAGTAAAAACGAGAATCATTTTTGCTACTATGCTAAAAATGTTTTTGAACTCTCCCTTTACGCCAGAAGTCAACCCTATCATAATGCATAAAATGACACTTTGCACACGACTCTCATGGCACCCAGAAGACGCAGTTAAGGCACAGGCTTGGCACCAGACTGAACGACCCTAGCTTTGCTGCCTTCGGCTGTGTGGCCCTGGACACTACACTTTCTCTCTGACTGTGCCCTGGGGAAGGACACTATCCACCTCACAGGGTTCCTGTGACGATTAAACGGTCACGGAGCGGTTTACCTTTCTGAGTGTGTGTCATAAACCCTTTGACAATCCAAGCTCATAAACTGCTTCTCATAATGGTTTTGAAGAACATAAAATATACAGAATTTCAAAGGAAATAGGTTATATTAAACATAGTTATCGAAAGATATTTTAAAAGGCAAATTTATTAGCACATCAACTGTGAAGATTTAGTGGCAGGTCTAATAACTACCATTTTTTTTTTATTCCAGTAAACGATGTATCCTAATGGAATTTTGAAGTGGCGATGAACATAAACATCCTTTTGAGCTAGCTACAGCGGTACAAGTGGAATGTGATAAGAAAGTGTCTGTGATTTCTGTTGGAAACAAAGCCACATGATACTTCTGTGGCTTCTCACCTGTATTAATAATTGAAGAAATTAATAAATTTCAATCAGAGATAGTAAACAAACATGGATTTTTTTTCCTACCCAAGTTTACACATCCCAGGGGAAGATTCCCAGTTTATAGAACCGTCATTATGACCTCACGCTTCAGCTTCCAGGGTCTCCCACCACCATTATTTATAGAAAACCTATGAAGAGCATAATTGCAGCTAGTGCTTTGCAAGACTGCTTTATGTGACAGTCACGCAGACTCCTTCCCTGTTTTCCTGCAACTTAGAATCTAAGACAGTTGGATGTGGTCATAGAGCAGAATAAAAGCATTAAACCAATACACAACTCAGTAAGCTGTCAATCCAGGGACAAGTGCACTCGAAGGTAGAGATGAGCACCCTGGGGCTGAGGTTCCACCCAGACTGAGCGGAGGCGGGGGCAGCTGGGGGTGCAAACGAGGCGGTCGGGCTTATCTGAGAACAGAGCCACTTCCCTTCTCTGTCAGAATAAACCGACTGTCCACTGTCGTTGGCAGGCAGCACTGAGGAGGATGCAAGAGCATCCATCTTCAAAGCATGTTCTTCACACGCCTGGCTGCCAAAGAGTCTCGTCGACTGACTCACACAGCGCTGCCATTTGCGAAGAGAATGGGTCCCCAGGGCGCTGTCCTCCAGATGCAATTCCCGTGCGTCCAGTGCCCTCCCTCCAGGTCACGCCCGAATGCCGGTGACCCCCCTTTCGCTTCCTGTCGTCTCTCTGCACACCTGACCTCACCTTCGCTCTTTCCAGGAGCCACAGCGATTCATTCGCCGAGTGCCTCCTACCTGCCTGGCACTGTTCTAGGCCACAGGGATTCAGTGGCCAACCACCAAAGACACCTGGAGAACAGGCAAGAGGTGGAAGGTGGCCATTCGGGAGAGAGCAGAACCGAGGAAATGGGGAGCCAGGGCCAACTGGAACGATACTGCGCTAGTCCACAGACGAGGGAGCGGCAGCGAGACACTGTTAAGCGAACGGTGCCCACCGCCCCCGTCGCCCGAGGCGGGTTCTCGTAAAGGTGCAAAGACCCACGGTGCTTGTTTAGGAGATTCAGACCTGCACTAAATATGGCCATCCCCATCTCGGCCCCGCTGCCGAGCCCTGGGACTCCCAACAGAGCTGACATCCCGCTGGTTTATACGAATACCCGTAAGGACTGACGGGGGTGCGGGGCGCAGCCTCGAGGCCCCCCACTTCTGCATTACGGCTGGGGTCCTCCTAACTGATCAAGACCCACACCGTATCAGTTATCGAATATAGTTAACGTCATCGTAAGCTAAAATGACCTGTCGGCGAAGGTATGCTGACGCACACCTTTAATGCGTGAGCAGGTTGGGATGAGCTTTCGATTCATTCCAGCCGAAAGCATTAAAAACTCCCTGCTTAGTTCATACCGTACCAGCTGGAGAAGGTCTTTAAATCACTGAACAAGATGTGCAGCCATCGCCCTCCTGACTTTACAATCTAGAGACGTGATTACAGAACGGGCCGAGTGTGATAACTTCTCATGAGTTTCCCAGTCAGGAGAAGTTATGCCTTCGGTCGAGTTCTGGGTCACTGTCACAGAGTTCTATCTTTTAAATATGATTTTTTAAAGTTTCCCCCCCCCCCCCCGAGAGGAATGTGATCCTTATATGAAACAATCCCTTTTGGGCACACATGAGATTAAGTCATGAATATAGGTGTATATTTTCATTTTCATTCTTCATTCAGTTCAGAGTAATCTCGCCTTGAGATGCTGGCAGCTTTACATCTGAAAGTCGCATGTGATGATAAGACATAGCAAGTCACGAGTTTGAGCTTTGTTAAAACACCAGCGTAGAAATAAACACTCTGTTTTAGATTGAGGGCTGGATCTGGATTTCTCCTTCTTCTCATCCACTTTTCTGTAATTAAGTGACTTGCAGTGGACGCGGTAATGGAGGCTACGCAGTTCCTGGGTGCAAGTGGAAGCAGGAGCACCTCTGGGTGTACGGAGAGGGGTACTCGGGTGCCTCGAGATGGGGCAAGGCCTGCACGACTTCCTCTGGGCTTCAAACTTCATACTTACGCCACAGATTCGCTCTCTCAGCCCCAGACTTTCCTGCGACAGTTACGCTCTCTGCGCACGAGGCACCCGAGCTCTCTGAGGTTTCTAGTTATTTTTCACAGACATTTTTCCTCCAGCGTTTTTTATAGCTGCCCACATGCTGTGTCCATTGTGCACACCCAGCAGGAACTGTTGCCTCGATCCCTCCCCGTTTGAAGTATTTTTATGTTGTTGGTTCCCTGCCGCGATTTGTTTCGAACTCTCAGGAAAATCTGTTCTCAGGCTCATCTCTTGAAGCTCTCGTTGTATTCGGCCAGAGACAGAGTGAGACATGGGGGCAAGTGAGGACGTGGAGCTGTGCTCAGCACCCAGAAACAGCTGTGCCGGCCGAGGCAGGCGGCTTTCGTCAGGGATGTGGGGCCTGGAGTCAGGGGGTCTCCCAGGCCCGGTGTGGTTCCGCACACGCCACAGACTGAGTGAGACCCAACATCCAATGCCATCACGAGACCGCATGCCACGGTGGCAGCTCACCGTGGCGCACGCGCTAAGTGTGGTATAGGACAGGATCACCTTTCCCTTCTCCTTACGCCCTCCCTCCCTGCCTCCCGCTCTACGTAAGGCAAAGAGACAGAGGCTCTCTCAGCAAAGGGTCG
>NW_011889044.1:1001908-1007766 GCF_000151845.1 Pteropus vampyrus
TAAAGACATAAAAACCCAACACACGGGAAATGATCAGATAAGGTTTTATTAGGACGGTGCTGCTTTGAGCATGACGTCATACAGGGCGCGCACAGGCCCACAACACAGCATGATGTCAAACAGGGCACGCACAGGACCACGGCACAGCATGACGTCATACAGAGCACGCACAGGCCCACGGCACAGCATGACGTCATACAGGGCACGCACTGGCCCACGGCACAGCATGACGTCATACAGGGCACGCACAGGACCACGGCACAGCATGACGTCATACAGGGCACGCACGGGCCCACGGCACAGCATGACATCATACAGAGCACTCACGGGCCCACGGCACAGCAGTTCCCTAGTTCCCACCTGTTTACCGCTCAAAAGTCGTTGAGCACATAGAAATTACAAAACAGAGCAACTGAGTCCAGAGCAATACATTTAAAAGTCCAATGCCGATAGAAAAATAACTGAATTTTTTCTAATATGACATAACCATTAGATAAAAATGGAAGCCTCCTTCCCGGCTCTGCCCACTTGCTCATACCTTGATGGATGATGACACGTAATCAGAAGTGAGATTGCTCTCCTGACCCAGGAGGTGGCTGCCTGTCGCTGAACTCTTCATGTCTTTTACATGCATTATGGTCACTTAGAATTAAAATGAGAAGTGCTCTCTTTTTTACAGCCTCGCCTTTATCCGATGGTCTGGTCGCATTTCAGCAACCTTGTCATTCTGAAAACGCGGGCATTAGCCAAGTCTAATTTTTATTTCCAACTGCGTTGAGCCACTCAGGAGGAAGATAACTTCATAGGAATAGTTGAAGGAAGTGCCACTTATTTACACATTTTATTCATAGAACTTTATGTTCTTAGATTTTCAATTAACAGCCACGATGGTTCATTTTATGTGTGAACTCGAACAGGCCCTGGAGTTCTCAGGTATTTGGTTACACGTTATTTCTAGGTGGGGTTTGATCTGCAGACCAGTAAAGCAGTCACCCTCCCCTATGTGGACGGGCCCCAATCAGTCCCATTGAAGGCCTGAATAGAGTAAAAAGCCTGATCGTCCTCTCTGCCTGATCATCTTTAAGCTGCAACACTGGTCAGCTCTCCTGAGTCTCCAGTGTGCAGACTGTGTATCTTGAATTTCTCAGTCTCCATAACCATGTGAGCTAATTCTTCATAGTAAATTTCTTTTATCTGTCTGTCTATCTATCTATCTATCTGTCCATCTCCTATTGATTCTGTTTTTCTGGAGAACCCAGACTAACATGGCAACTTTCAAAGTAGAGACCTCTCTTATGAATTCCCTACAACAGAAGCAACAGGCTACTCGGATACATACTAGGGATACGTTCATGAAGATGACCCGGTGACTTTCTTTAGTTGGGATGGCCAGGAGAAAAAAGTTTTGACTTCCTGGTTTTCTCGTTTGTCATCCAGAATGACCTTTGATGTCTCCTAAAAAATCACAGCGAACCTGTTTTCATTCATTCAACAAACGCTTACAGAGTGCTCATTATGTTCCAAGCAACGTTCCAGGCACTGGTATGTACGTTGGCCAGAACGGTTCGGGAGCATGTAAGCAAGAGGTTTTGAGGTTAACCCTCAGTTACGGATGAGCAGGGCTAAGCGGAGAAACAAAGTGAGCGGGATGGACGGAGGCTACAGACCACACCAGGGGTCACCGCTCTGCTGGTTCTTCTGCGTGGCGCTGGCTAACTCCGGACTTCCTGCCAAGATTCCTATAATTATGCTACTGGTGTTATTAAAAATTCAACTTTTCCAACCTCGGCTGGGTCCTGAATGTTCTAGCCAATCTTTTTATTTATCTATCAGGAAACAGCTTCCCTTATAAACAAAGAACACAAAAGCCACCCAGGGCCTGATCAGAGAAGCACCGAAAATGAGATCCTGATTCCTTCTCCCAACTGTTTTGCGCCCCCGACAAGCTTCCTTCCTTCAGTGCCTTTTGCCATCACATGAGCTGCTCCAGCACCAAGAACAGGAAAACGATTGCAAAACTGAAACAGGGCTGGGACTAGAGGTGAGGTACCCCGCTCTGCTGCAGTGTTTAAGGGGCGCCAAAACCTCCGCAATCCAGATAAATATTTTACTGCAATACCAAAAAAAAAAAAAAAAAAATTGGTGCAAAAAGTCCATGATGAGCAAAGCATCAAATTTTTCCGTAAAGACAGGATCCGACCCTTCACTTCCCCAGCCCTGCCTTAGTCATCTCTCCCCAACTTTGGCCCTGTTCGGAACCCCAGCCATGACTTTGCAAAGGACAGCCATGTCATCTCGAGCTTTCCTGGGATGCTGCAAAGACCTCCACCGAACTAGCGCAAGTGTCGGGGATCCTTTGCGTGGCGTGCCTGCTTGCTGACTTCCTGCCTGCCTCTTCAAATTTACTGATGGAGGATCCTCAGAGCCGTCACAGGCGGTTTACCTAGGTGTTGTCTAAGTTCTGCTTCTCTCACTTCAATCCAGCAGCTCGAACCTTCCACAGCCCTCCGAGTTCACGCACTTAGGTTCAGTTTCTAGCCCCCTGTCACAATGGATTAGAGATTGACAAACCTGCCCAGGCTAAGGTTTTCAGCTTGGCCCATATTTGGAGCTTTTGCTGGCTACCCTTTCACATGATTCTTTCCCCTAGGGAACTCATCTTGAAAAATAAAAAAATTCATCACGTGTTCATTTGGCAGCCGTGGGACGTGGCACCAAACCCCTCGCTGCACAGCACCCTGAGCTGCCCTTGCGCTGGGTGACCCGCAGGCCCACGCGTGCTCCCTGCAGCCGCTCCCAGACGGTGAGCCAGCTGGAGCACGAAAGCCAGCTCATTCCTGCAAGATAGGAAACTCCCTTACCGGGGGCTTGGGCTCGAGGGTTTCCTGCTGGCGTGGCCGTACTTCTTAGAACTTAGACCGAAGTCACAGTCTTCCTGGCTAATCCTCCTTCCTTCCCCTTCTCCGTCACAGAGGTCAGACCTGCACAGTCTGAAGCTGTCCCCACCTTCTGTGACTCCTTCCTATCCTTCACGGCCTTTCCTCCCAATCAGCCTCCGGCACGTTTCATCCTGCCTCGACATCTGCTTTCTGGAGGGTCCGAACACACTCGCAACACACCCTACTCATTTGTGTCCCTCTGTTCTGATCCATAAAGGATGCTCAACCATCGGCAACACAGCACACACACACAATCAGATTTTCACACACGCAGTAAAGCGGCAGCATCATCCTTAGGCATGTTTCATTCCTTATGGCCACTGTTCAAAATCATCTCCGCTCCCCAAAAATGTCCAAGAACATTCTGCCCCTTTCCCTTGACCACACCGAGAAAATCAGGTTGTTTAGACTGAACATCACCCTCTCTCAACAGCCACCCCCCTCACGTCAAGCCTCCACTACAAGCTCGTCCACTATTCTCACCTGTATTCCAGGTAGGATAAGACTTCCTGCTTTCTAAGAGTAAGCCCTGCATTCTTGCTCCTGTCCCCTTTTATGACCTTTAGACTAAAGCCACAGTTAGGTGGTCCATCCTAAGAACAAAGCTCCCCTTGTTCCTGCTTCGCCCAAGGCACAAAAGTGATAAAGCGAATGTAAAATGTTAACTTTTGAGGAATCTGGGTGAAGGGTAGATGGAAATGTTTTTGTTTTTGTAGTATTTTTTGCGACTTTTCTGTAAATCTCAAATCATCTTAAAATAAAAACGTGAAACCTGCAGTGGGAGGCTAAAGCTCAAAAGGCCTTTTACACAGTGGAGGCCTCCGTGACCTGGCGCCAACGTTACCGGAGGCAGGTGAGCAGTCTCTGCCCTGCTCACCTTTTTTCTCTGCAGTATTTTCATTACTATCTCGGCTTGGGAGAGAATTAAACCAACCTATTCCCATTAGGCTTTTATTAGTGATGATGATAATGACGTCAACTGCCTTATAGCTGTAGCCCTTGAAGATTGTATTGTAGTATATGTTTTGCCCTTTAAAAAAAAAATCGTTAATAACCATAGATATTGAGAAATCATAGCACGCGAAGGCCTAATGAATAGTTGGCTTTATCGCTCACTCCATCTAATATCTGGGAAAGGAATTACACACCACGTTTTCCAACACTGAAGCAGATCAATGCTTAGCTATCGGCGCTAACACAAAGAAGAGCCGGTGGGCCTTACTGAGAAACACAGAGTGTTCCAAAAATTAACTGGATTTGGGGTTCTGTTTATATATTTATATTTGGTCATAGATCTGATTAATTTTCTGAGAATTCGTACAGAAGAAGCAAGTCATAAATACCACAGGCTAACACAGTCATATTTGGGAAACGGTCCAAATTGGCCATGTTGCTTCTGTTTTAAAACTCTGGGCAACTTACCTGCTGCCGAACAGCTGGCTGTCTCCTTGGTCATTGCACGCTGACCACTAAGACCCTGCGCTGATGGGAGAGACCAGTAGCTGAGTTTCTAAATTTCTCTCTGTAAATACAGTGAGCAGAGCAGATACGGCCAGCAAACGTTTGTTTTAATGTTTTTTAAAGGAGAAGCCACAATTAAGGCATGCTATGAGGGTGATACTTCTTAACTCCAGCTGATGCTGTTACTTTGATTTTCCTTAGTCATCAGGGCACCGAGGGGTATCCTACTCTTGTTAAGTATCATGGCTGAGATCAGGGCTAAGAATAAGTGTCGTCGTGCTGCTTTTGGAAGAGATGAGTGACCTGCAGGGGACACACTTCAGCTCTGAGGATGGCTTGGGACACAGGAGCGGAGCTGCCTGATGAGCGGTGGTGAGGAGGAGGTGCTCACGTCAGCTGCACTCGAGAGGCTGCATCTGCGAACGTTAAGCTTCTCGTGCTTCCATAATTGAAGCTTCTTACAATTGCAATGGAAGCCAAGAACCCTGGCAGTCTCCCAATGGTTCAAAAGCATAACGATATTCGTTTTGTTTTGTCTACAAAGCAAAGAGACACCTAGTCAGCAAGCCTGTTCTTCGAGAACCTCAAAAGACCTGCATTCAAGGCATTCGAGTTTTAGAAGCTTGTCCCGCAAGCTGTATGATTTGGGGCCAGTCACTTAACCTCTTCGAGCAGGGGGTCAGCTAACTCTTTCTGCAAAGGGCCAGTTGGTAAATAAATACTTTCAGCTTTGCAGGACAGAGTCTCTGTTGTAACCACTCAGATGTGCCGTCGGAATGCAGAAGCGGCCATGGACGGCATTTAGCAGGTGAGCGTGCGTCTTCCAATAAAACTTTACTAATGAACACCGATATTTGGGTTTCATATAATTTCACATCATAAAATATTATTAATTCTTTTGATTCACCCCACACACGATATTTAAAAATGTGAAAACCGTTCCTAGCTCTCAGGCTGCACAGAAACAGGAGGGTGTCTGGAGTCGCTGACCCCTGTCTTAGAACTTCGAAGTCCTTACCTCTGAATAGAAAATTACAATATATTTTTCTCTTCATGGGGCCATCAAATGAGGAAGTATATGCAAGAATCCATTTAAAACGCTTAAGCACTGTATGTCAATGGGATGCCGTATTTTCATCAAGGTTTTTTTAGACTCCACATGTAAGTGAAATCACATGGTGTCTGTCTTTCCCTGTCTCGCTTAGCTCACCTAGCATAATGCCCTCAATGTCCATCCACATGGACACAAATGGCAAGATTTCCTTCCTTATTATGGCCGAATAATATTTCATTGTGTGTGTGTGTGTGTGTGTGTGTGTCGCATTTTCTTTACCACTCATCCATTGATGGACACTTACGGTGTTTCTGTATCTTGGTTACTGTAAATAATGCTGTAATGAATATGGGGGTGCATATCTTTTCAAGTCGGTGTTTTCATTGTCTTCAGATAGATACCCA
>NW_011889044.1:1009561-1013493 GCF_000151845.1 Pteropus vampyrus
TGCCATGATTCTGCCTTTATTCTATGACATTTTCTAAGCCAGTAGTAGGCAGAGGGCACCTAGCCATAAAGACAGAGATATGAGATGAGATAAAATGTCCAAGAGAAGGGGACAGGGACACCAGAGAGCTACAGAAGTCTCAGCCACTGGCAGCAAAGCTCTTAAAGAAGCAAAGCCAAACTCAGACAGCAGTGTCAGCAGGAGCTAGGAAACCACTGAAGGAGCTGGCACCACTTTCTTAAGAGAAGGAAAAGGGTTCCAGAGTCTTCCTTGTGAGACATTTTTTCTTTATGACCCTGCTCTGCAGCCCCCTAACTAACTTCTTATGTCAAGGTTTACCGCCTCTATCATGAAATACAATGCAGAGGGCTCATTCGAATCGTCTTTAGGCTCCGCAGGTTCTGCCTTCTCAGCCGGTTCATTTCTCAGCCGGTTTCCTGGCCTTTTGGTCATGGGAGCTATTTTTATCACGTAATCAAACTAGATACCCTGCCTCTTCCGCTGTGCCTTGCGAGAGTTCTCCGTCCTGCTCTGGCCGTCGATGTCCCCTGCCCATCCCTGCTTGCCACGCTCGCCTGCTCTCGCGAGACTTCCCAGACACCGAGCTCCCCCTCGACACCATCCTTCCTGCTCATCACTCTCCCGTTCTGCCTGCTACACTGCAGAGCCGCTTACTGCTCTCTCCTTGTCAGCTCCCTATTCTCATGATGGCAGTTGCCCAAAAGGTCCTTTAGGGCCCGCTCCTTGCTGACACATTCGACTGTAAGCAGCCTAAACAACGAATTCACTCTACAAGAGCTGAAGCCACAGCGATACACAAAGGCAGCTTGAAGGGTCGGAGGAAAAAAAAATAATTAACTTGAATCTTTGATGAGGTAGGAAGGCATCTAGTCAATTATACTTAAAATACCAACTCGTGCCCTGCAAGGGAGCTGAGAGGGGTGAGAGGTGGAGTGCGATATCTCTGCCATGCTCGACATCACTGGACTCTGACCAGGTCCCTCACGCTTAGTTCTCTCCCCCGAGTCTGTTGACCTTGGCCCGGGGGTTGTTTCTCCACGAGCTGCAGGCTTCCGAACCCAGGGATGAGAAGGGGGCTCTTGAGAAAAGTGACCGCACACATCCGCGATGTCACTGATCTCGGCAGGGGCCTTTTCCCTTGGGTGTCGCTTTCCAGGCGGTTCACATTTTTCTCAGGGTTTGAGGAAACAAACAGACTCGATCATGTTTACTTCCCGGGGAATATTCCAGCATCATGGGAAATAGAAAGAAGGAAATGGATGATTTTTCACAATGTGGCTAAAACTTTCAGAATAAGGAAAAAAAAAAAAAAGAATGAGTTTTTCCTAAGACTGTATTCTACTTTGATAAAACAGATGACCTTAAACTAATCTAAGAGGCTTTGTTGTTCTAGTATATGTTGTTAGGCACGTTCTGTGAACAATTTACCTTCTATTCAAGAAATGTTTTAGATGAAAATTGAAAATTCCTCGGGCTTTGGGAACAAAATGAGTACTCTCACCCTTAAATATCCGAAAACCAGTTCTTTGCTTTCTTCTCTCAGGATTATTTCTGATCATCTATCAAGGTCAGCCTCCGATGTGATGTTAGTTTCACTTGGTAGGGAAAATAAAATCAAAGAGATTATGAACCCAGGATTTATGGCATCGGTCAATGCATTTCAGACAGCCCATCTCTAGCCATTCACATAGAGGAGCACCATGAAAAAGCCATGAACACGAGGCCATATGCAGACGTGGATAACTGTACAAGCAGAAGACGAAGCGGAAAGCGAGCGAGCGAGAGAAGGGAGAGAAAGCGGGGTGGGGGGTGGGGGGGCGGGGGGCAGGCCGGGGGGTGTTTCACGCCGGGCAACTCGGTCCCAGGCAGAAATTCTTTTATTTATTTATTTATTTTTTTTTGGTTGATGTTTTTCTTTTTCCCGATCAGTTCTTAGAAATGTAATATATATTTTGATTTTGATTTAAGACACTGAAGAAATATATACTCTTTCATTTTAACGAGTTTTTCCAAAAAAAAAAAAAAAAGACAACTCGTCTTCTTCGGATGACAGGAAAAGCAGCCCCTGCGTTTTCTCACCTCCCAGCCGGGGCGTGTAGTGAGTCGGTGAAGGAAGGAGCCGGCGTGTTCATTCGCCCTCCAGTAAGTACAGCGGCCACAACCGAGGGGACTTTGCAGGCGCAGATTCACTGGGGGGGCAGCTGGGACCCGTGCTCCCTCCGTGTGCAGACACCCTGTCCCCAGCACGGGACGGCACCACACGGCCCGCCCTGCCGAGCTGTGCCTGGTCACAGTCCAAGCCCACAACTGAGGGATTGCAAATCAAGCTCAGCAGGTGTTTTCCAATACAGAAAACGTAGACCTGTCAGACACAGCGAAATGGAGCGGAAGGCCCCACATCCTCAGCCTTCGGAACCAAGCAACGCAGACCTTTAAGTGTTGAGGCTTTTTGAAACCTGAATTGATGCCCTTAGCTGAGTTCTACACACACCCGAGTTCTACACACGCCCTGCGAACGCGTGTCTCCGCCCTGGTGGAACTGGGCGTTCCAGAGGCGGACTGGGTTTTCTCCTGACCCCTCGGGATCTAATCTCCTCATTTGCAAATTAAGAAGTCGGGGTTCAGGCTTCAACCTCCAACCCGGCTCTACTCTCCCCCAGCATCCTCTCTAGAAGGTTCACGATGAGACAGAGAAGCTGGCCGGCCTAACCTCAGAGAACCCGCTCCCTCCAGCCGCGCACAGGGGGCGGTCGGTCGCAGATGAAGGGGACTCTGACCTCCACTGCGTGGCCCAAAAACCGAGTGTTTTAGCTTCTGGTTGCTGCGAAGACGAAATGCCACAAACGGACAGTCTCACCGCTCAGGAGGTCGGAAGGCCGCTGGGCTAACGGCCAGGTGCGGGCAGGGCCGCACTTGGCTGGAGGCTCCAGGGGACGCCATCTCCTCACCTCTCCCAGCTTCTAGAAGCCTTCCGCTTTCCTTAGCGTGTGGCGCCTTCACCCGTCTTCGAAACTACGCCCTCAGGCCCAGCCCTCAGGCTGCCTTCTCGATTGTCACTCTGCCTCCCCTGCCCCGCTTCCCCACCGGGATGATCTATGATAATTTCCCGATTTTAAGGTCCCTTCATTAGCGAACTTCGACCTCCTTTCCGTGCAGCCTACCGTGATCCAGGTCCTGGGGATGTCGATGACGACACCATCACAGGGGCATTATCCTGCCTCCCACACCTACTAACGTGAAGGTCACGTTCAGAATCACTTCTACGAGAACAGAAGTGGAATTTTCCTTTTGGGAAGTGTTTCTTTCCTCTGGATCCTCTAGCTTCCCATGAAGTGTGACCGCTGCACAGAAGGAGAACCTGACCTGGGCCGTAATTCAGACACGGTGGAACGTGAGTGGTTAGCCTTTGAGTAGAGCTCAGGGATGCTGGACATCCTGGTGAGGAAACATGTCATTCCTATGGTTTCGTAAATGACAGAACTGCAAGACAGACATTTCCAGGGTGTGCTACATAAATCCCTGAGAGGGAATTAAACACTTAATTCAACCGGTATCTATAAACTTTGGCGTGGGGTGTACGTGTGTGTGGAAAATAGTGAGTGGTCTGGGATGTGCTATTTGTACTAAATTCAAAAGCGATGTTGGCAGGTTATAATTCGGGCTCCCTGCTTTACTGTCCTGCTCAGCATCCACCGTCTAAGGCAAAACAATAAGGGGCTTTTCACGAAGGCAAATGTGCCCGGGGCGTGGAGCTCTGATCCTTGACACAGCGCCCTCTTCAGACAGGCGGCAGTACTGAGGCCTTGGCGGGGAGCTGCGGGTCAGTGCACTCAACTCCAGGGGCTCCAAGAACGTGCTGGGATGAAAGAGGGGGCGCATCGGAGAGGGGCCACAGGAGAGAAACCCCCAAA
>NW_011889044.1:1015508-1017540 GCF_000151845.1 Pteropus vampyrus
AAGCCTTGACCCTCGCAGGCAGGTGTACCCCGGGTTCGGGCATCCTCGCTTCCAGGCAAGAACCGATAGGTAAACGTCACACGTCGCACTGAAGACACCAAATATCGAGCTTGTAATTAAGGGCTGAGTCTCAGCTGGGCCAAGTCAGCACCATAAACATCGGACTCTAAATGGGTTAAACGCAGCTCTCTAATTCGGTTCTCCCAAGACCACAAATGTTGGTCCAAGTGGCGACTGAAAACCATGTAAAATGAAAATGACCTAGATGACCAAAGATAGCCCCAGCCGCCTAGGAATGTTTTCACTCACGCCTTACTCACGTCCTCCTTATTTATGGCATTTACGCAAACGGACACACATGGACCCTGACCAGCACCGGCCCAGTGGACGCGCACCTTGGACACGGGTGGGAGAGGGCCCGCTCGGTTCTCCCTCGTCCTCGCCCCGCCGCTCAGCGCCTTCCCTGAGCTTCGCCATGAGCACTGTCCTCCCTCCTTGGCCTCCCTCCCGTTTCCACAGGCCAGGTGGCTGGCCCCTCTGAGCCGGCCTGGTCACTGTCAGCTGCTGTGCCTGAGTGAGGCTTTCTATCCACTGCGCCTGCTTCTTCTCTTTATTAGGAAAAGCTCTCCTAAGCTAGTTCCCATCACACCCGCCCAGCTCAGCCCCGTCTGGGCGAGGCGATGGCTCAGCTGGCTTCCTGGCCCACGAGCTGCCCCGCCTTTCCCGCGCCGCTCCAAACTCAGGGGACACCGGGCGGTCTGGCGAACAGACGGCTGGCCACCCAGATGCCACAGGATCTACCTGAGGGAAAAGTTCATTTTGATCTGACGCTAAATTCCTTTAATTAGTGTAAAATCTAACACAAGCACTGTTTACTTGGTTGTTATGTCATTTATATGTAACTATTCTTGTGAGATTAGCATAAAGTTTATGGTCCAATATTTATGTCACAGCCATGAAACAGTTCCATCATTAATGACCCCATCAGATTACAGAGAGGAGCCTCTAGACTGAAGATTAAACAACACCGTCAAAAACTCAAAATTAATGTACACACAGACTGACACACACCACACACGAGCTCTCTCTTAAGGATAAAAAAACAAAATCCCCGTAATAGACATAGAGAAAGTAGATTTGGTTGTTTGAAACTGAACGTTTTAGGTTCTTCCCTGATTTCATTACTAGCGCTATCATTAGTTTTCCA
Organism: Pteropus vampyrus; assembly: GCF_000151845.1. Classification (NCBI taxonomy): domain Eukaryota; kingdom Metazoa; phylum Chordata; class Mammalia; order Chiroptera; family Pteropodidae; genus Pteropus; species Pteropus vampyrus. The sequence goes on from NW_011889044.1 coordinate 1,016,716, forward strand.
TGACAAAACATTGCATTTTTGTCAATTAATTTAAGAGGTTGAACCACTAAGAAGAAGAAGAAAGTAAAAACAGAACCTTTAACTTAAGCAGAAATTTGGAGCTTCTTACAAATGACGAGAATATTTTAGACTAGTCTCAGGACAAAAACGTTGGAAATTCAGTTTTTAAAATGACTGCCACATGTTTTCTTTCTCTCTTTTTTTCCCTCCTTTTAAAATCAAAGGTCTGAGCCACACAGAGAGTTAGGAATTCAAAACTCAGTGACGAGAAGAGAATGCCAAAAACGCTCACGGTGCAGTTTTCCTCCATATTTCCTCAGGTTATCGCTACCTGTGTTTTTTCTAAGGAGATGGTTTTACCAAGTGACCATCCATCCTGAGTGAATTATCATAAATAAAACATAAAAGTAAATGACCACAGTAAACAGACACCTAGAGAACAGCCAATGCTGGGCATATGGTAAAAGCTCATCAGAGCTTTTGGCACAGGGCTCTTAAATCAAAGGCCAATGGAATTGAATACGTACACTTTACTGCCATGCAGACTTAGGCATCTATTTCTGCAATCAGTAAACCAGATCACTTTGCCTCGGGGACAGATTTAAAATTCTGCGCCTTCGTCTTTTGTTACTGTGCACTAATGGTATACAGCTGTGTTGCCATCGCTACCAAGATCATCTCTTTCTTTTTTTTACTTCTCGGAGTAAAATAAGATCGCTTTCTCAAATTTTAATCGAACATTTAATTGAATTTTAATCAGATATTTGCATGTTTTACACTGGGGCTCTGAAACGGGACATCTCCAATTCCGTCCATCGTGGGCCT
>NW_011889044.1:1019265-1021021 GCF_000151845.1 Pteropus vampyrus
CCACAGTGGTCTGAGCAGGTGAGATGTGAGCTGGTAGCAGTAAGAAACCATGGGAGTTTGGCAAAGGCCAGTGACACAAAGTGATGCTTAAGAAGATTAATCCGGTGGCAGATTGTTTTCAGGACCTCACTCTGAGATTTAATAACAGGCAAGAAATTCTGTTCATCTTTTTCCTCACATCCGGTCCTTATTGGAGGTGAGGAACAGTTGGTTAATATCTCCCGATAATAACCCCTTCCCAAGCTTGAAGAAGAAGTCTCATTTGAAATTATGGGATTTGAACTGAGGCATAAAGGTGACTTTGACCAGGTTTACTCCTCCCGTGTGAAGAGGAGGCAGACGCCTGCCCATCAAGTCGGTGGTGGCCCCAGAGGCTCTGATGCTTCGCCATTTCTCCTTTCTCTCACTCTGTGGCTTGGTGGTTCGACCCACCTCCTGTCAGAACCGCTCACAGGTCCACGTTCTCTCCTGCGTCCCTAAAGCAATGGGCTCCTCTGGAAGCTCCTCGAATTCTTCATGCAAAGCCGCTCCATCTTCAAGATTCCTCTGCCTTCCTCTCTTCTGGGGAAACCGCACCTCCTGCCGGAGACTCTGCTGAATTAGCCCAACGAAGCCTGATTATTCCTTGACGCTTCGTGTCCTCTCCGTTCTTAGCGATGAAAACGTTTTCCTTTCTCTGCCTTTTTGAGGGAACGATCTGTTCTACACAAGGGAAAGATTTCAAAAATAGGAGCCTATTTCTTTCACACACCTAATTTTGTTTTGTTTTGTTTTGTTTTGTTTCTAAATTATGCTATCAAGGTAAATTTTCCGTAAGGGTATGTCGCCAATTTGTTCTGCCTTTTATAACCAAGTCTATTACGGTAACTTTTTGCTTGGTGCCAAGGCGCCATCACTGAAAAGCATCACCCTTCTTCCAAACTTTCTTTCCCAGTGTCCTTAGCAGCAATACGACCCCGACGGCTGTCCAGCAAAAACCCGGAGTCGCCCCACGCCCACTGTCACCGCGCGTCCTGTCGGCTTCCCGCCAACGGGAGTCTGAGCCGTGCTTAGGGTCCCTGCTCTTCCCCTTGGGACCCGTGCCCCTGCCACCTCTTGCCTGGGTGGTCGCTGTCACCTCCCGGCTGGTGTCCCTGCTTCTACCGCGCCCCCTCCCATGGGGCCGGAACAGTGACCGGGGTCAAAGGCGCGCGCTCGCGCGGCTGCTCCACGGTCCTCGGAACCGAAGCCCCCGCCCTCGGCGCCCCGAACCGCGACAGGCTAAGGCGGCTCCGGTGCAGTGCGCCCGTGTCCTCGCCGGCATTGTCGCTGGTTCAGGGCCTGTCGCGCACGCTGGGGATGGCAGGCCGGGCCCGCGCCTGGACACCCTTGGGTGAGCCATGGCGCGCCAAGGCGTGACTGTGGACTGGCGCGCCCTGGGTGCGCTGCTTCGTAGGGACACCTGTCACCTCACCTTTTGCCCTCCGCCCCTGCAGCTGGGCCGTGACCCCTGTGCGGCGGGCTTGCTGCCCATGCTCCCCGGCGGACCCCAAGCCTCGGGGCGTGGGGTGAAGCTGCAAAGAATCAGCGGTGCCCTGGACGGCGCGGTGCCTGCGATGACCGGGCTTGCCCGCTGGAAAAGCAGCCCGCCCCGTCCGGTCTCCGCCCACAGGAAATGCCCTGCACCCGAACTGAGCCCCCTGTCCCCTGTCTTGCTGCCACGACCTGCAGCAGCCGGCACCTGACCGCCGCTGACCCACAGCCACAGCTTCCACAC
>NW_011889044.1:1021849-1022478 GCF_000151845.1 Pteropus vampyrus
CCCTGCTTCTACCGCGCCCCCTCCCATGGGGCCGGAACAGTGACCGGGGTCAAAGGCGCGCGCTCGCGCGGCTGCTCCACGGTCCTCGGAACTGAAGCCCCCGCCCTCGGTGCCCCGAACCGCGACAGGCTAAGACGACTCCGGCGCAGTGCGCCCGTGTCCTCGCCGGCATTGTCGCTGGTTCAGGGCCTGTCGCGCACGCTGGGGGTGGCAGGCCGGGCCCGCGCCTGGACACCCTTGGGTGAGCCATGGCGCGCCGAGGCGTGACTGTGGACTGGCGCGCCCTGGGTGCGCTGCTTCGTAGGGACACCTGTCACCTCGCCTTTCGCCTCTGCCCCTGCAGCTGGGCCGTGACCCCTGCCTGGCGCGGCGGGCTTGCTGCCCCTGCTCCCCAGCGGACCCCAAGCCTCGGGGCGTGGGGTGAAGCTGCAAAGAATCAGCGGTGCCCTGGACGGCGCGGTGCCTGCGATGACCGGGCTTGCCCACTGGAAAAGCAGCCAGCCCCGTCCGGTCTCCGCCCACGGGAAATGCCGCGCACCCGAACTGAGCCCCCTGTCCCCTGTCTTGCTGCCACGACCTGCAGCAGCCGGCACCTGACCGCCGCTGACCCACAGCCACAGCTTCCACAC
>NW_011889044.1:1023583-1028866 GCF_000151845.1 Pteropus vampyrus
GCCCCCTGTCCCCTGTCTTGCTGCCACGACCTGCAGCAGCCGGCACCTGACCGCCGCTGACCCACAGCCACAGCTTCCACACCGCGGGGCCACCCCGGCCCGACCCCTGACCCGCACCATGGCCAAGGTCTGCAAGCGCGACATCCACGCGCACCCTTAGTCTCGTTTAAAAACGGGGGCTGAATTGTGTAATTTAAAAACCCTCGAGGGTGTGCGTATGTGAGTCTGTGTGTGTGTGCAGGGTGGGGGCGCCATGGTACAATGGAAAAGCATGATGTTGGAGTCAGCGATTCCAGTTTTTAATCTTGACTTTGATATGAACTTGCTGCATTATCTACAACATGTCCCCACCTCTTTGCCCTCCGTCCCTCAACCATATAAATCGATCAATTAAACCAAATAAGTGATAGAAAAGGTGTGTGCTCCTCACACCCATGCCCATAGCAGGTCTGACTTATCGATCGCGTATTCTTACCTGCTAGACAAAGATTTGTCATCTCACCATTGTTAACTTAATGCTACAGAAAGTCACTGCCAAGCAATGAAAGATAGAATATGAGATAAGCGCTATATTTGCCTTTAAAGATCTTTACGGCCTCTGAGACCTTTTCCCTATCGTCAAGGAATGACAGTTTTCAGTATTACTGACCAGGACTTGTGAAGATACATAAGTTACTTCAAAATTTGCTGCCTCCCAAATATATAACAATATTAATAATGAATACCACTTACTGAGTATGATGTGCCAGGTCACAGATTTTTAATGCATCCATAAATCTACCTATTCCACACGTCTGGTCACCAGAACAGCCTTGTAAGACAGGCATTTTTATCTTCAACTAGGAAATTCAGTAGCTTGCTCATGATTATACTTCTACGGTGACAATATTTTGAAATTTATCATTTCTTACTTATAAGACTGGCACTTGACAACATGCTCAACTAACCTGGCACTGAGGGAAAAGAAACTTTCATCTATTGTTGGTAAAAACACAAAATTTGCATACGAGCCTTCTGAAGGAAAATCAGGCGATACTGTGTAGGTATTTGTTTCAAAGCCCAGAAATTTTACTCCTAGGAATTTGTCCTTAATATACACCTGCGTAAATTCAAAACAACACGTGCACAAGTTTATTTATTAGGGCATTGTTTGTGATAGTAAAATACTGTAACCACCTAAATGCTCATCCATCAAAGACTCGTTAAACAATGGAGTGATGGTAGGTATGAAAAGAATGATGATCTTTATAAATTGATACAGAATCATTTCCAGGATGCAACGTTAAGTGAAAAAAGCAAGAGATGAGAAAGTATACAGTACGCTACCTTTTGCGTAAGAAAGAAGGTAAACGAAAGATACGTGTGAATATCTGTCTTGCCTGTCTATCATCTATCTATCTACCTATCTGGTGGGAAAAGGTAGAGGGATTTGAAGAGAGACTTTGCTGACTATACTTTTTGACATAGTTTTGGCTTGTGAAACATGTTGATGTTACATATTTTCGAAAAATAAAACTAAATTAAAAAGTGTAAAAAAAAATCGAGCACTAAAATGAAATGCAAACAGAAACAAGCGATTTTAGCGGTATGTGAAATTAATAACATATCCATAAAGAAAAAACTTAATTCAAGTAATTTTCAAGCACACCCTCTAGATTGTTTATCTTTGTAGGACATAAAGGACGCTGCGAATAATTTCACAACTTTACGTCCTCAAGTTGTTATCAGCGGGAGCATGGGTGACGTAATTCTGAAACTATTTAGTGTGTACATTGATAGAACAAATGAATAAACATTTTGATGTCGTTGGAAACCTCAGCTGATTTTCACTGAGGCAGAAGGAGATAAATGGAAGAGGATAAAGAGAAAGAACCCTATTGTGTTGGATTTCAATAGTACATATTAGTACTCATGATTTTAAAGTTGTTTTTTTTTTCCAGTGAAAGGATCTAGAAGAAATAACGTTTCTGTTGCAATTGTATCCAGACGCCAGGTTCCGATTTCTAAAACTTATTTCCCATTAAAAGGAGCCAGGTCTCCTTGGAGACATGGAAGATTGTGGGTCCCAGGCAAGTAAAGTGCAAGATGAGCCTGGAACATCTTGTGCCAGGAAGCAACAAAGTACTCAAAGATTAATGGGGCCATGTCAAAAGGACCCGGGAGCCGGCATGAAAGGCCACCCGCTGACCAAATTTAGGATCAAAAAGAAAAATGATGGTAATGGATTATAATACACCAAATTTCAGCATCAAAAAGAAAAATGATGGTAATGGATTGTAATACACCGAATTAAAAAAAAGAGATCACGAATTGATGGTGATATGAAGAGAGAATGGGAGAGAAAAGAATGGCTCTTTTTTTACAGTAGAATGACAGCTAATAAATGTAGAAGGTAAGATTATAAAATCACCGTTAGATTGCAGAAGATAAGATTAGAAAATTACCATTTTGTAGCACAATAAAATAGCCGGTTCGGCCATGAATTATTAAGGAATAGTTAAAGCAATGGGTCCAGGTTTACTGAGGCACAGAATGTTTACACGACCTCAGATACTTACCCCACAAACGACTTACTAATTTTCAAAGGGAAAATGTGACTTTACAGTGAGACGTGCCATGGGCGGGATGGCCTGACGTCACAGCATTCTGTTCCTCCTGACACAACATGGTCGAGACACGAGCTGTCCCCTCACTGTGCTCCTGCTGGAAAATTCCCATAAAGAATCCGAAGATTCCAGGATGTGGTACAACCTCTGGGAACAGCCGGTTGGATGCTTCAAAGGATTCAACGTCACGGAACCAAACGCGGGACGTGGAGAACTGTTCTGGAGAGAGCCTGCAGAATGATGCCAAAAGAGCCGCATTCGATGCGTGAGCCTTGGTTGACACTGGATGAGGCGGAGCTACAGTGGACGTGTTTTAGACCGGAAAATCCGAGTACGGGCTATATGTTGAGTAACGTCATTGAAGTAGTGCTGATTTTCTTAGGTGTGATGATAGTGCTGTGGTGGGTCACTAGAATGTCCTTGTTCTTGGGAGCTGCATGCTGAGTACCGCAGAGATGAATGTCCACTGTCTAAATGTCAACTCTAATTGACAGCTGTGCGCATTTATGATCTCCAAGCCCTCGCCTTCTCTTCTCTCTCTATTTTCGCCAGGCGTGTTAGCCCACCACTGTATCGACGCTGCCTTTGTCACAGTCACTAGGGCCTTTCATCTTGCCAAGTCCAGGGGCCAGTTATCTTGAGCCATCACCCTACGTGAGGGGGCAGAATCTGACCACACCTGTCCGTTCTGAAACTTCCCTTCACTATCTTCCCAGATATCGTTCCCCTCATTTTTCTACTCCTTAGCAACCTCTTTTCTGACGCCTGTTCATCTTCCTGCCCTCCAACAGTTAACGATACCCAGAGCTTAGCCCTCGCTCTCCAGGTAGACGGTTCATTTTTCTAATTTATTTTTTCAAACCCACTCCATTAGCTCTTCTTTCTCGAGTCATATCTGAGGCACCTCCCATGGTTTTTCATGATTCTCGCTGAAGTATTAATGAAGATCTCATACTGAGGTATTTAAAGTTCCAAAGCGACCTAAATAAAAATCCTCACTCTCTCTTAACTTCCTATCTCTCTCTCTCCACGCACCTTTCCACAAACGGCACCACCATTCACCCAGCGACGTAGGCCACAGACCCAGAGCTTGTCCTGAATTCTTCTCTTTCCCCCCATTTAATTCAACCCACATCGCCTCTGCCTTCCAAATGCAGCTGAAGCCAACCAGTGCTCACGGCCTCCGCTGCTCTCACCTTAGCCCCAGCCACCGTCGCCCCCAGCCCCGGCTGCTAAAATCCCACCCTAACTGGTCTCCTTGCTTCCCCAGCTGCCTTTGGCTCGTTTGGTTTCCATACCAACAGGGCTCTTTAAAACTATAAGTCATATCACACTACTTCCCACACCTCAAAATTGATCAAGAGCTTCCTGTCACATTCAGAATGAGACCTGAGTGCCTGCCAGGGGCTGCGACCTGCCCCGTGTCTCATCTCTAGCCATTCCCCCTCATTCGCTCGCTCTAGGCACACTGCTCCAACTTGTCCCCTCGTCCCCGCTCGAGGCGCTGCCAGCTGCTTCCTTCTCTCCCAGGGCCGGCCGTATGTCCTTGCATGGCGCTGGGTCCCTGTCGGACGCTAACCCCTCCGAGAGAGTTTCCTTAGCCATCGGCCCTATCTACTCATACTTGCTTTTATTTTTCTGCATTGAATTTTCTTCATTTACCTTTCGCACACGGATATGTACGGGTTTATCTGCTGATTGTTTGCTCTCCCCGTGAAACCAGAGAAACTCCTGAGCGACTCTAAGTGGCCACTGCGATGCTCCCAGCACCGGGACCAGGGCTCAGCGCGCTGTGCCCAAATGTGTTGGAAACGCTTGTGACTTCAGTTTGCATGCCTTTCCTCTCCAATCCAAGAGTTATTTAGAAGAGCACAGTATTTTTAAATTCCCTGTCTTATGTGTTTCTTAGTTTTTTTTTATTATAAATTTCTCATTTTACTATATTGTGATAAGAGAATATGGCCTGTGGTTTGGGAATTTATTGAACTTTCCTTGGTGACTATTGTAAACATTGAGTGGACATTTGAGGAAAAAAATCATTAAAAAACAACAACATGTAAAGGCATTTATATCAGGGCACACGGTTCTTTCGCCTCAGTCTCTGATAGTATTATTTATCTTGTTATTGAGTTTTTGGGGCCCCCTTAAATTCTGTGCCTGAGGTGAATGCCTCACTTACTTCATCCTAATCCATGCCCAGTTTCAAAATTAAGCTTGGTGTTTACCGTTGGCTGTTTCGATCAGGAGTATGCCTCGTTAAATGAATTATGTGGCTTCCCGCATTTACCTGTGCTCTAAAACAGCTAATACGTAAGGAAAGAACCATCTGTCCCTTTGAGGCCTGGTAGATGTGACCTACAAAATTACGGGGGTCTGCTGCCATTGGTGGGAGGGCAGGGGAGGGAGATTTCATTTCAATGTCTATTACTCAAGTTTTCTGTATCTTTTTGAGCCGATTATAGAAATTTATATTTTCCTCCAAAATCGTAGAAACTTCCCATTTTAGGTTTACAAAATTGTTAACCAAAAAGTAAATGTATTATCCTCTTCTAATTTAAAATTTTCCCTATAACTATAGTTACTTCTCCTTTGTCTTTAATGTTATTTCTCTTTTAGTTTATTTTAAGTATTGACTAACATTTGTTTCATTAATTTCTTTTGACTTTTTTGCATATAT
>NW_011889044.1:1030461-1032782 GCF_000151845.1 Pteropus vampyrus
TTTCAGACACCTCCCTGGGGTGGAATAGTAAATGACATTGAAATTGGTGTTTGGTTTCTCAGCCTCCACAATGCTAAGGGCCACGCAAAAGCTGAAAAGTATTTGCTGGCTAAGGACTGAGGCCCAGCCAAACCTTGGTACATCCTCATGCAAAGCTCGTGAAGTGGAACTTTGTACGTTCTCTTTCTAATAATTTTAAGCTCATAAAGTATTTTAAAAGTTAACTTGAGTCACTATTTACTTATAAAAATAGGCTTTTTTTTTAAAGTTCTTATTTACTTTACCTGTTTAAAAAAAATATTGCATTTATCTGCACACTCAATCCTGACAAAATCTGCATAGTCTTTATCTTAATGGTCCTAGTTAAACAACGAGCTACCAGTAGTGGCCTATTTATCACAAGACTAGTAACTAAAATTGATTCCTAAACTAGAGTTTACAGTATGAGATGTTCAAGCATGGTTTTTTAGGACACATATTCTAATGAGTCTGTCCTTTTAGCAAACTACACTTTTTCTGATGGTCTCCAGGTCACAGTTGGACCACCTAGGGCATGGTCAAAACAAGCTGTTCGACATGAGCAGAAATCTCTTTGCCCCTGGCTTTGAAGAGACTTGGACAGAAACTCAATTTTATGTTGGCAAGAAATACAACAAGCACACTGACCAGAAAGGATCTTCACCTTAACTTGACTAGTGCTTGTTTACTCAGTGCCCTTAAAATAAATGTTTTGAAATTATTTTCAATGTTTTCATTTACTCATGTTATAGGAGGTCATGGTTAGCTCAGCAAGTCTGCGTTCATTTCCATAGCATCTGCTAATAGTCTATCTCACTCTCAAGGTTCTTGACTAAATTGCCATTTAATCAAGAATGAAGTAAAAATAAACGATAATTATAATTTCGATTACCACAGCTTGTGATATCTATTTTAAACCTTTATTTTCAAACTTCCTGAATTATTTTTATAAATATCTCTCTTATAAACAGATGTACTTAGATTTATTTCATATAGTCTTAAAGTCTCTTTCTTTTAATAAGCTAGTTACATTCATATTGCGATTTACTGATTATGTGGAGAATCACTTCTCCAATTTTTTCTCATGTTTTCCACTTACCACAGTCTCCAGCTGGTCTCCCCTGCCACTTTCTTGCTTCTTATTGTGTTAATTTAGTTTTCTCTGATCCAACTTTTTCTTTCACATGTTTGAAATTGTCAGAAGGATCTGAGACTATACTATATTTACAAGCAATAATTAATTAGAAGCCACATATTTTTGAACCTGATTATTAAATAGTAAAGAATAAATGGCTTGAGTAGCAGAAGATACATAACCAAAGAACGAATTAACGAGCTTGAGATCAAGATGAAATATTCTCCCAGAATGCAGCAAAAGGATAAAAAGATAGTAAACCTGAACAAAAAGGAAAAAGTTAAGATCTCTTCTGATACTGTTATATACCAGTACATGGACAGGTGCTGCCTATATTAGAGTCAAGATCCAAACAGTCCAACTTTTGTTCTCGACGAAATTCCAGAAGGACAGAAGGGAGACAATAGTCAAAGAAACCATAGAAGAAAATCTGCAGAATGAAGGAAGACATGGGTTCCTGTGCTAGAAGAACCCATTGCCAAATGGGATATTTTATTAATTACCCAAATAACACAGAAAAAAAACGTTTACATCTAGACATACTATACTGAAATCTTAGAGCATCGACAAATAGGAAAGAACCCTAACAACTTCCAGAAGAGCAATTCTGAAAGAGGGATCAGTAGAAGACGGTGTCGGATTTCTCATCCACGGCATCAGATAGAAAGTGACAATGAGACATTTTACGATACTGTTATCATCTTGATACAAAAACTAGACGAAAACAGCATGAAAAAGGAAAATACAGTTGACCTTTGAACAACATGGGTTCAAACTGCTCAGGGCCACTTACACATGGGTTGTTTTCAATCAGTACCTGTACTGTCTCGTTCTGTGGATGCAGGCGGGGGCAGGGAGCCGACTGCACACAGTGGTCCGCATCCTTCTATAGAGGAGACTTGAGCCTCCGCGGGTGTTGGTATTCATGGGTGCCCTGGAACCCATTCCCTGTGGAAACTGAGCGACAACATAAGTTTTGGGAAGTTAAAACTTATGTGGGCCCCTAACTTCCACGTTGTTCAGGGTCAACTGAATAGAACGATGACCTTTCTGAACACAGATGCAAAAACTTTTAAGCAAAATACACCAAACCAAATCAAAATAATACATTACAACCAAATTGAATTAATCCCAGGAATGCGGGAATTATTTAGCATTAAAAAAAAAA
>NW_011889044.1:1033367-1038277 GCF_000151845.1 Pteropus vampyrus
AAGGACCTAAACAATAGCCAAGAGATCCAAAATAAGAACAAATTAAGGAGATTAGGCCCACACAGTAATGGATTAGTGGGTAGGTGCCAAGAAAGCCGAGGTGACCAATAAAAAAGGCAGAGAAACCCCAAAAACAGGTTCACGCTTACGCAGAAACTTGATATACAATAGCAGCAGCGTTGTGTGTCATCGAGGAAAGGAAAGACTATTCAATACTGAGGAAGTAACCCGTATGGAAAAAAAGCGAAATAGAATTTTTCATGTTACACTATCGACCAAATCAACGCGAGATCCAAAGATACAAGACAGACACTTGAAAAGAAAATATAGGAGGATATCGGTATGCTCTTAGAGTAGAGAAGATTTTTAAAGGTAAGACCAAAAAAAAGTATTAACCATAAAAGGTGAGATTGATAAATTTGACTGCATTAAGAATACAAATTTTCTCTTCATCGAAAAGAATCATAAGGTTTTTTTTTAAACACCATAAACAGTGTTTGTAACACATATAACCAACAAAGAGTTGATAGTCAAAGACCCGTTACAAATCACTATGAAAAAAACAAGTAATTGAATAGAACAAAGAAAATTCAAAACAGGAGGAAACATGAAAACTATTAAAATATATGAAAAGACGTTCAATCTCTTGAATAATAAAGGAAAATGCAAACTCATCCCACAAAAGATACAGTTCATGTCCTACAGACCAGGAGAAAATGAGAGTCTACTGACAGCAGGGCCGGAGGCGTCTGGACGAGGAGACCCTCTTAAGGAACGACAGCCCCCACCCTGCCAGCCTGAGGCCTCGGGGGGCCTCTCTGACCCACACGCACAGGTGCGCACATACAAACGTGTCCGCAGCACCACTGCCACTAAGAGAAAGGGAAAGAAAAAGAGGAGGGAGGGGCTATGCAGCCGTCCAGCCATGGAGGAACCTATACATCAAATTAGGCGTCTCCACACGCAGCACATCTCATAAAGCGGGGAAAAAATGAACAGACTGCAACTATTCGCAAACGCATAATGGAAAGAAAACAGTAAGTCACAGAAAACGTCTACTGTTCTTCTAAAGTCTCCCCAAAAAGCAAAATTAAGTATGTCGTTTAGAGATATAGACACTTACGGTAAAACTTGGGGTGGGGTGAGGGAGATGCTCAGGAACGGTTGCGGTCACTCTTGGCTTACCCCCGGGGTCCCCTACAGAAAGTGCTGTGAGTTGTCTTTTGCTGCATTGCAGCAGATCGAGGATGACAGAGTGACCATGGGGACAATCAGAGGCAGTGACCGAGAACGCAGAGTTTAAGATAAAATGGGTCAGAATCTGATTTCACACCCGACACCCGACACCCGAGACCACTGAGAGCCGCCCCTGGCACGGACACCGGCCCCAGCACGGACACCGGCCCCAGCACAGACGCCTGCTATGGCAGGAAGGCCGAGAGCTTTAAGAAAGGTCTACTGTACCTTTTTCCTGGGGTTGAAACCATTTTTAGAAAGACCTTGCTTCTGAATTCTGATTATATTTAGAAGCACACAAAGGCCTTACAGAAACCCTTTGGTTGCATTAAAAAAAACTCACGGCCATGAGAGGTGGCTCTGCGAATTCACACTCGGTAGTCGGGCAGCGTTTTGAAATGGTTTCGTCTTATGGGATTTTCGTTCCTGGTTTGTCTTTTGTTTCTCATATTTATATTTTTACACTTTGTTCTGTTTGCTATTTCGGATGCGTTTGTAGGGAGGAGGGGATTTTGCATTTTGTTTTGATGTCTTGCTTTTTTTCGAAACGTACTTTAGAGCAGTTAGGAACTTCGTGTGTGAGCAATAAAGCGGAGAGGCCGCGAGGGATTACAGAGATGTTTATGTACTACACACCTGTTTGTGTCTCTGCTTATGCTGCTCACTTTTCAAAGTCACATGCATGAAAATTCACGAAAATGTTAGCGCAGGTGCTCTGTAATATGGACAATATATACGGGATAACAGTTTTGTGGTATTAGATGAATTTTCGCCCCTTTTGCTATATTCTCTCCTCTTCCAGGTCCTATTTTCATTGCCAAGTGTGTGAATGTGTGTATGTTTGGGGAAAGGGTGGAGGAAGGAGAGAAGGACCGTAGAACACAATGCAGACCCCCCAAGGTAGCGGCAGAATGACAAAAACCCTAATAAATTCTCCTAATACTTCCAACCAGTCACTTGTGCACTGAGCCCACTACAGCCATTAATGAAACTGTTTAAATCAGTCTGAGAGAGGCTGCAGCATCAGTGGGCGACAAAGCCAGGACCCAAACCTGGGCCATCTTACTCCAGAGTCGTTATCAACCTGACATTAATCTGCTACAGTGGTTTATATGTTCAAATGTGAACATACAGTGGGAAAAGTCTCATTTTAATGTAAAACCGTATTTCGATAGGATGTCTCACTGGCCCCAAATAATAAGCTTAACGTCGTCTGCTGAGCTCTGCGATGACACCCCCACGACTTGGCATGTTGCAGCTCCCTAGAGAGGACGGCATCTCTTCCCAACTCCACAATCACTAACGGCCCCGTGGAAGCATCGGCCACAGTAACCAGCTGGTGCCGGAAATCGGGGTCCCTCAACAGAATCCTGTCCTCAGAGGGCTGGTTGATGAACATTTACCAGCACGCCGCTGGACCTGTATCTACTTTTATTGCAATTCAACATGTATTCTTCTTTTATAAAAAACTATCTTGAAATTCCAAGTGGGAGAGTTAACGATTACTGTGGACAAAATGCTGGTGCCATGCGATAGCCACTGTTTTCCATTTCGGGATGACTTTTAACTCACAAAGATTCAAAGAAGCGAGGGAGATAACACTGATCACTTGGTTCACAAAAGCTTAGAGAGCATAAGCCTGATCCCATCCCCTTCACCCTCGCCGTATTCAGTGCCAACTGCCAACACGATCCGACACTTTGGGCAGCTTGGCCCGTAGCGGCTTTTTGAGTCAGCATCTCCTATTTATCCATCATGCTCCAGGGACCTTTACTAAGAGGCCCAAATGAACTGTCAATAACATCACCTCATTTGTAGAGATGATCAAAGAGCCGCTTCCAAGTCCCTGTGCTTTGATATCTCAGAACAGAGGAAGTAGATATTGTGGGAAGTAGATATTGCGGCTTTTAAATATCACTGATTTAGTGGAATAATGGTATAGAATAATTCATAAGAAAAAGAGAACAGATGACTCAATGCCAAAAAAGAAGACTTAAGTGAATCGAGATGTCCATCTAGAATCTAGGTTAAAAATACACTTTAATTGGCTCTTGTATGAATTAGTTTACGGTCTACTGAATAGACAAGATATCTTTAACCATTTGTAAATCCATTACAATTTTATAATCTTAATTACTTTTAGCCAACGAACAGCAAAATTAGGGCTTTGTCCTTAGGGCTTTGTCTTTAGCGTGGTGGTTTCATATACTTTTAGCTACTTTTGAAAGAACATGCCGATCTGCAAAATCAGGCACAGTATTCTGAACAAAGTTAACTTCAGAACAGACAGAACTGGTGACCCCCGCCCAGGGGGGCCTGTGACCCGGTGATCCAACTAAAACATACACACTCCAAGCAGCTCTCTCACCCGCCTCGGACTTGACCATCAAGAAGGCAGTAAACTTGTGTTTAACTTAGTTGCACAAGAAAATATTTAGTACACACTCTGTAATTGGGCCCGGAGAATGTGGAATCCCGTCTGATGCCATCTGTCATGCCGGGGAAAACAACAGAGGAAGATGCTGGTAGAGTCCTTCAGAGCGTCTGAGAATGGGTGAGAGATGCGATGCTCCATCCAGAAGCAGTGGAGCGATGTGTCAGCTTGTCTCGGGGGGCTTAGTCGTGTGTTCTAATAATTACTCTTACACAGCGTTAACGTGTGCCGGGCATCGCTCCCTGTGCTTTACAGAGAACTAAGTCAATTCTCAAACCACCCCATAAGTACTTTGAGTGTCCTCATTTTACTGACGAGGAAGCTGAAGTCCAGAGAGGGAAAGTAACTTTCTCGAGGTCATCTAATTATCCGAGGTGGGGGAGGGGGGCTTGTGGCAGTGGAACCCACGTGGTCCGGTCCCAGAGTCTATCCAGCCCCTCCTATTACCGCCTCTCTGCGTCAGGCAGCCATAGTGAGGGGGGAGCACCCATAACCACTGCATTTCTTGGGGTGGAAATGGGCTTCAGCAGTATCTAGTCCATATGAGCCTTGTGTGTATTTTCCCTGATTTAGAGTTAAACAGTCTCTGCTTCCTCAGTTCTAGTCATGGGATTTCCACTCTGTGAAGTAATTAATTGTATAATTGGGACGTTTTCATTGTTAGAAATTCTTCAAGACAAAAAGCCTTCTACCTCCCTGTGTCTTTCTAGTGCCCAGAGTTCTGCTCTCTGAAGCAAAACCGAATAGGCTGCTCCCCTTCCAAGTGTCAGCCTAGAAGGGCCCACTACGCATGCAGCACAGCTGTCACGTTGCCCTGCGGTCCCCTGTCACAGAATAAACATCCCCGCTGTCCTTGAAGTTCCTCTTTTCACCTTGCGCTAAGACCGTTTGCTCTTCCCGGTCTCCCTCTTACACCGAGGATGCCTGAGCAGGACGCGGGTCTGAGGAGCAGGACCGTGCCCTCCGTTCAGCGGGCTGCCATTTTGCCATCTATACGACTTAACGCATGGATTTTTCCATCTATACAACTTAACGCATGGATTTTAATCAGTCTTACTCTTTTTTATTTTTTGGTCACATTAAGATTTAAGTCCGCTAAGACCTCCAGGCCTTTTTCATCTGAGTCGCATTGAAACTGGATCTCCATCCTATGTGTACCCAGGGTTTTCTTTTTCAGTCCCCAACACAGAATTCGCTACTTTTATCCCTGTTAAAATTTATCTTAAGGGCTTGGGCTCGG
>NW_011889044.1:1038327-1040770 GCF_000151845.1 Pteropus vampyrus
AAAATCGTAGAAACTTCCCATTTTAGGTTTACAAAATTGTTAACCAAAAAGTAAATGTATTATCCTCTTCTAATTTAAAATTTTCCCTATAACTATAGTTACTTCTCCTTTGTCTTTAATGTTATTTCTCTTTTAGTTTATTTTAAGTATTGACTAACATTTGTTTCATTAATTTCTTTTGACTTTTTTGCATATATCTGCATCTTGAGTTGGAAACTTAGTTCACTTATTTTATATATTAACTTTCATCATTAGAGCTTTTAGCTTTCTGTTCTGAATCATTTGAATTTTCCATTTTGATCTCTTTTTCAGTTAATACTTATTCAGAAATGTTTTTAATTTTTTTAACTTACAGATACAGATTTTCCTGAATATATTTTTGTTACTGATTTCTGACCATATTGTATTGTGGTCAGTACACGTGGCCGATGTAGTATAAACCTTTGGAATTCAGCGATATTTTCTTTGACAGGGCACAGGCAATTTGGGGGGAATGCTCCGAATGTGTTTGAAAAGAAAGCGTTTTCTTTCTTTGTTGCATACGATGTTTTGTCCATAATATCTACGAGAGCAAGTTTGGCGGCACGGTCATTCGAATTCTCACATGTTCGTATTCATGTTTTTTTTTACTCCGTCTTTTCGGAGAGAGTCTCATGACAGGGCAGCGGATCCATCTCTCATTCCTTATACTTTTGTCAGCTTTTAACATATTTTGAAGCCATATTATTAGAGAAGCACAATAAGTCATGGCTGTTTTATTATCGGTTAATTATGTCTTTTGCCAATATAAAACATTCTTTTTTCTTTCCTTTCTAAGGCTATTCACATTGAATTCCACCATGACTGATATGAATATTTTACAACAGCTTTCTTTTAGTTAGTATTTGCCTTTGTCATAGAAAATTAAGATTCTGGATTGTATTTCGAAGCTAATCTATTAAAGCACAGAGTGTTGCGTATATGAGAAAAAGAAAAAATAAGAATATACACTAGAATTTGCTTGTATTTTCATTAAAAGCTACTAAAAGAGAACACAGGAACCAGGCCACACTGACTAGATGCTTTGGCCGAATCCTGAGTGTCTGAGTGTTAAAAATCCATAGGCGGCTAAGCTCAAGGCTGAAGCCAAATATCACCACCGCAAAACGACCTTCTGGGATACAAGTATGTGAAAATATATATGAAGCTACGTTATAATTACCACTTTATTATTAAAATTTGTCAGCCACATTTTAGAAGTTTGGCGTTATAGTGAAGAGACAATAATTCTTTTTTGAGCACCGTCTGCGGCTATAGAAAATTACATTGGACATTTTTAACACCAAATAGTTTCACTCTTCCAACTGAAGTTAGTATAGGAGCAAGAGACTTTTTTAGCCAGCTCTGGCATATCAGGTCCTGCTAATGGTGCTGTCTGCCACCGTCCTGTGAATTTTACACTCTTCCCTTGATACCAACTGAAATGAAAAATGAAGGCATATCTGCTCTCTAACTCCTGGACATGGGATCTGGTCAGTGGCGATCACGCCCTCTCAACGAGGCGACCCCACAAAACTACACGCAGACTTCAGGCCATCACCCTCACTGACATGTTTTCTTCTTCACGTACTCACTTGAACAAAATCTGTCGTGAGATGTTGAATCTAGAAAGGCAGCATTAGAAAAACAAAATTGGCTTTCAAGATGATAAAATGGCCTCTGAATTTCCATCTCATCTCGGTTTCTACTTTACGCGCACCAATTTCAGACACCTCCCTGGGGTGGAATAGTAAATGACATTGAAATTGGTGTTTGGTTTCTCAGCCTCCACAATGCTAAGGGCCACGCAAAAGCTGAAAAGTATTTGCTGGCTAAGGACTGAGGCCCAGCCAAACCTTGGTACATCCTCATGCAAAGCTCGTGAAGTGGAACTTTGTACGTTCTCTTTCTAATAATTTTAAGCTCATAAAGTATTTTAAAAGTTAACTTGAGTCACTATTTACTTATAAAAATAGGCTTTTTTTTTAAAGTTCTTATTTACTTTACCTGTTTAAAAAAAATATTGCATTTATCTGCACACTCAATCCTGACAAAATCTGCATAGTCTTTATCTTAATGGTCCTAGTTAAACAACGAGCTACCAGTAGTGGCCTATTTATCACAAGACTAGTAACTAAAATTGATTCCTAAACTAGAGTTTACAGTATGAGATGTTCAAGCATGGTTTTTTAGGACACATATTCTAATGAGTCTGTCCTTTTAGCAAACTACACTTTTTCTGATGGTCTCCAGGTCACAGTTGGACCACCTAGGGCATGGTTAAAACCAGCTGTTCGACATGAGCAGAAATCTCTTTGCCCCTGGCTTTGAAGAGACTTGGACAGAAACTCAATTTTATGTTGGCAAGAAATACAACAAGCACACTGACCAGAAAGGATCTTCACCTTAATTTGACTAGTGCTTG
>NW_011889044.1:1047610-1050177 GCF_000151845.1 Pteropus vampyrus
AAATTCTTCAAGACAAAAAGCCTTCTACCTCCCTGTGTCTTTCTAGTGCCCAGAGTTCTGCTCTCTGAAGCAAAACCGAATAGGCTGCTCCCCTTCCAAGTGTCAGCCTAGAAGGGCCCACTACGCATGCAGCACAGCTGTCACGTTGCCCTGCGGTCCCCTGTCACAGAATAAACATCCCTGCTGTCCTTGAAGTTCCTCTTTTCACCTTGCGCTAAGACCGTTTGCTCTTCCCGGTCTCCCTCTTACACCGAGGATGCCTGAGCAGGACGCGGGTCTGAGGAGCAGGACCGTGCCCTCCGTTCAGCGGGCTGCCATTTTGCCATCTATACGACTTAACGCATGGATTTTTCCATCTATACAACTTAACGCATGGATTTTAATCAGTCTTACTCTTTTTTATTTTTTGGTCACATTAAGATTTAAGTCCGCTAAGACCTCCAGGCCTTTTTCATCTGAGTCGCATTGAAACTGGATCTCCATCCTATGTGTACCCAGGGTTTTCTTTTTCAGTCCCCAACACAGAATTCGCTACTTTTATCCCTGTTAAAATTTATCTTAAGGGCTTGGGCTCGGCATCATGTAAGCTCTGTCAAAATGTTTTGAATCTTAGAGTTTCGTAAGGTGTCACGACACTACGGAGGGTGTGAAGCTTTTCCATGGGCCTTAGGGACCGAAATGAGTCAGGCGGGGGCAGCGCAGGGGAAGCGTCCTCCCAGGGCCTGCGTTAGTCCACCGGGGCTCCCTTCTTACCTTCCATGTTTGCTGGGACTGTTGGGAAGTGTCAAGATTGTAACCGCGAATGACAAGAGCATCCACCGCTTCCCAGAGCCTTAATAGGAGCAGGGGAAACGATGACTCGGGGAAGGGAAGGGACATGCGGGGACTAGTCTGTCCCTCGTCCCCACGCCCGGTAACAGTGAGGAATCTGGTCGTTGCAAGCCGCTTCCCCACACCAGACAATTCCAGTCTGCTCTTGCTCACAGTTCTTACTTCCTCCTTACACTGGATTTACTCACAAACTTCGAGCCTTGTTTCTATGCCTCCAGTGTTTTAGGTCTCAGAAGGAAATAACCTCTGCATTTATATTTCTAGTGCATAGTTATAGTCACGGGATGGCCCTTTCTGGACAGGTTTGGTTTTGTTTCGTGCGTTCCTCTTGAGGAACACATATTATCTGGAAGGAAGAGCGTCTGTTCAGCTCGGTCAGGGTCCCTCGTCACTGAATGCACACAGAACATCAGCACACCGGTCCCAGGACTCCAAGAATAACTCTCCCCGCGGCCCGCTCTGCTCCACGCAGGCACCTTCTGAACCACGGCTTGGGACCACCCACAGAGCTTGCTGATACTCATAGCCAAAGAATAATGAGGTTGGGGCAGGGAGGGAAACGGTTTTTTACTCATCTTAAATGTGACATGACTTTCACCTTTTACACATATTAAAATTCATCATACAACAGAGTCGAGTCAGTAATATTGCTGTCCCAACGGCAACTCAATAACTAATTTTCTAGTGCTGAGAGTGCATGTTAAAAATCCATTTTTATTTACGGTCGACCCTTCCAACAACAGGCTAGTCTTAGAAAGTCAAAACTGAAGGAGACTCACGTAGCGGTGGAAGGCGTGAACCACACACACCATGTCGGAGTTGAGAGTGGCCTTGGGTCACCCAGCACCACATCCTCGGCAATGCAGAAAACTGAGGCCAGGAACAGTGAGGTCACGTGCACAAGGTCACAAAGGATGTGCGTGTGAATCTTCTAAAAATCAACAGAAGTAAAATTTCCATGTTTCTAGACCAGGGTTTCTCAGCCTTGGCAATACTGACATTTTGGACCTGATAACTCACATCTCTGGCCTCTACCTGCCAGATGCCACTCGCGCCCCTGCGAAGTCGTGACGATCAAAAAAGTCTGCAGATATTGTCAAATGAGTCTTGGAGAGGGAAGCAAAATCACCCTCCATGAAAGCCCATGGCTTTGCCCCGTCTATACCCCACACCTAGCCTGATGCATTGAGCGACACTCCCCAGACCAGGGCCTAACCTCACCCGCATCTATGCACCAGGAGGCATTGCTCTAAGAGCTTTCCCTCTGCTAACTCTTCGAAGAGGTACTTGACAAATATCTTCGGACATAGAATAAACACAAAACCTGTTCACCTACCATGTCCAGGTAAAATCTGAAACAAGTTAAAAAAAAAAAACAGTTCAATGGATTTTTGAAGCCCGTTCAACGCTCTGACTTTGTCAAACAACAAATGACAGATCACATTCTCGCCTCCTCTTATCAGTACACTTCTTCCTCGCTGACATGTTCTGACTCTTCTCCACTCCCTCTGCTGTCTCCGAGGTCCCAGCCTTCCCGGGTGGGCAATGCGAGCTAAGCTGCAGACTGTCGCAATCACACTAAACCCAACTAAAATTACAGTGGTCGCCAGGAAGCTGAGTGCCCCCGCCTGTCCATAACGAGTCCGGGCCGGTCAGTGGTGCCCATGGATGGAAGAGAGAAGGTGGGTCTGTAACTACATCCTTTATTGTCTACACTGGTTTCATCCAGTCGGAGC
>NW_011889044.1:1050917-1062964 GCF_000151845.1 Pteropus vampyrus
AAATGAGTCTTGGAGAGGGAAGCAAAATCACCCTCCATGAAAGCCCATGGCTTTGCCCCGTCTATACCCCACACCTAGCCTGATGCATTGAGCGACACTCCCCAGACCAGGGCCTAACCTCACCCGCATCTATGCACCAGGAGGCATTGCTCTAAGAGCTTTCCCTCTGCTAACTCTTCTAAGAGGTACTTGACAAATATCTTCGGACATAGAATAAACACAAAAACTGTTCACCTACCATGTCCAGGTAAAATCTGAAACAAGTTAAAAAAAAAAACAGTTCAATGGATTTTTGAAGCCCGTTCAACGCTCTGACTTTGTCAAACAACAAACGACAGATCACATTCTCGCCTCCTCTTATCAGTACACTTCTTCGTCGCTGACATGTTCTGACTCTTCTCCACTCCCTCTGCTGTCTCCAAGGTCCCAGCCTTCCCGAGTGGGCAATGCGAGCTAAGCTGCAGACTGTCGCAATCGCACTAAACCCAACTAAAATTACAGTGGTCGCCAGGAAGCTGAGTGCCCCCGCCTGTCCATAACGAGTCCGGGCCCGTCAGTGGTGCCCATGGATGGAAGAGAGAAGGTGGGTCTGTAACTACATCCTTTATTGTCTACACTGGTTTCATCCAGTCGGAGCGGTGACAGGCAAGCACGTTTCTTACATTCACCTGACGTGCACCTGCAACTCAGGTGTTTTGTACACAATTCAGACCCCTTTTCTACTGACCGCAGACTTTATCTCCTCTAACGCCCTCCCAGCTCCTCCCCAAATCTTTCTCCAAAGCAGACTGTGTATGGCTCCAGTTCCGATCACCCTTTATGAATCTGCATGTATTTTTCTCTCATTATAATTGTGAGCAGTCGGAGTCGGTCCTGCTGGCAGGGCGCCCAGGAATAACGTGCGCCCCCAGATCAGCGTCGGCTGGACCCGCGTCTCCTTGGGCCAGACTTCAGCTGAGCACTTGGGTCGCTTCACTTCTGGGATCACGAGAATGTGAACTCTCTGCAGTTTCTCCCTCGACATCTTTTTTTTTCACATCATATTGGTGACCTGTGGACATTGCTTTAAATGTATTAATTTGACACGTTCTTTTCCTACAAAATAACTTCGATCCATTTCATTCTTCAAATATAGTATCATGGAGTCTCTCTTTGAATTTCTCCTCTTAGAAATACTGCCCTCTCAAGGGTAAGCCCTCTCAAGGGTAAGCTCTGTTTAAAAGACTACACCATGCTCATCGTAACAACAACAACAACAACAACAACAAAAACCCCCTTAATAACGTTTTGATGGTGTGGGATGCCTACTGACGACTCTTTATTAAAAAGGAAAATTTGTGTGCGCTTTCCAAAGGACATCCTGCTGGCTTTTGACAGTGATGGAAGCAAATGAAATGGACGGTGACCAGCTGTTTCCTATGGAGACTATGAGACAAAAATGATAAGAAACAAATTAAACTGAAGCTTGGAGTGGCTGAGGTTCAATGTGAGGGAAAACTTCCTGTGAATAAAGATGCAAACATTTGGAATGGGTTTCTAAGGAAAATAACAACATATTCTGGATGTCTTCCAAAACGGAATAAATTTGCCCTTGGATAATTAAAATGATATCTTTTATTGTGATATGCCTTAAGATTCTTTCCACTACTGAGACTCTTTGTCCCATTTTTGGAGAATATAAAACAAAAAGAAAAGTAGACACTATTACAAGAATAACAAAAGCACACTCGTGAATAAAAATAATTACAAGATTATTTCAAAATAATTTGAATTTATGGTTTGATATTGGTTCAACTTAACAAATTTAAAAAATCCTTTTTGGTGTTTACTAATAAGATAAAGATAATGAAGATAATCAACACGAACTCCTCATTCTCAGTTTGCTTCCTCTCGACTCCATCCACAAAGCAGTTTGTGACACATACTTTTATTAGCGCTTTTGAACAGTGCTATGGTAGAAGAGATTAATTCTCATTGCAGGGAGACTGGGGAAATCTTCATGGAGAAACTGGCTTTGAGCTGGTCCTTAAAAGATGGACAGAACTTTGGTTGGCAGAGTTAGAGCAGAAGTTCACTTTTAAGTGTCCTTCTAAGGGCATTTCCAAGATTTCTTTTAAAAGAATCAGAATTAACAAAAGTCTGGAATTAATAAATGCTCGAGCTGGGTGGAGGGTAGAAGTATGTGGCGATGAAAGGTGCTGATAATTTTTTTAAAAAAAGTCTAAGCAAGAGAATGACACTCCAATTCTTTGACATTGAAACCCAGGGAGCGGATAATCCCGGAAGCCCAGGGTAAGGATGGAGCGCGGGAATGCCGCGGGTACGCTGAGACTGCCATACTCAGAGCTAATTCATCTTGGAAAATCCTTCTGGGGCGAAATATGAAAGAGACCCCAGCAAACGGTCTCACTGGAAAGCACGTTGTATCCAGGCGGCCACGAGACACACAGGGCTTCCACATCCTCTCTACCCTCTCGTTTATCAAGCATCGTAGGGTAGTGTTCTCCAAACGTCAGGTGTCCCTGGGTGACCTTCATAAGGTTTACCATAATGTTGTCCCAGCTGCACTAATATTTACTTAGCATTTACCTTTAAACGAAATCATTTGTACTTAAAAAAAACGGAAACGTTATGTCATTACTGTAAAGAGGAAAACAGTATCATTTGCCATTAATAGAATAAAATCAGAAAGTAAATTCAACGAAAGCAAAATATACTATTAAATTCTAGCTAAATATCGTTGTCTAGCTGTGGCTTTGAGCTTGAGGTTGGCTCTCTGTTAAACATTTAGGCTGGCATCTGTTAGATGTGAAAGACATTCTAGCATTAAACTGAGAATTTCTTCTAGACGAAATAGAAGGATTGAAAGACATTAAATAGGGATGTGATCCCGTGATATCTAGTGTGTGGCTAACAAGGACCGACTACTTCCAATATCTTCTTTGGGATGCGCGTCTCACGTGTTAGTCTGTTCCTGTTACTCGGTCTTGTAAAATGACCCTCATTCTAGACACTTGCTGTTTGTTTCCTTGTTTCTTACTTGTACTTTATGCAAAACATGGATTATCAGTCAAAATGTTTTTGGCTGTGAGTAAAAGAAAAGAAAACATGTCTGAAGAATGGAGAAATTTAATTAAAAAAAAAATTGGGTTGTAGAGTGGGTGGCGTTCAATCAGCTTGATAAGATCATCAAAGACCCAAGTCTCTGCATTTTTCTGTGCTGCCAAGCTCGGTGCTGGCTTTGTTTTTAGGCTAATCTCCCTCCTGGCTCTATGACGGCAGTGACACTTACAGGCACCACCTGTGGATACGGCAACATCCAGCAGAACGGAAGCCATCTTTTCCTATATCTCTTCTAGCAGTGATAAATTTTGCCTTAAAGTCATCCCCCACCCCGCCCTAATAGGTCTCCCCTGTAGCTCTGTGGCCAGAATTCTGTCACCTGTCCATGCTAGCCACTCTGTCTGGAGGAGTGGCAGTCCTACAGCCCCACGTGGGATTCCTGTGGACAGGCGGCACCCCTCACCGCAGTGAACTGTCATGGGAGTGACCCGCCAGCCCCAGTGAGCCACTTAGCTGTCATGGGGAGCAAGGACAGGCTCTTTCTACCAAGCCCCACCCAAACTGCAAAGTCATGAGTAGGTAGGACTATTGTTTAAGAGCTCCGACTGTGGGATGCAAGGGTTCTGTGCCATCCTGGATGCCCTACCAACCACTGGCAGGACATGCTCTATCCTTAGTCCCTCGCTCGTGCCCAGCTGCTATGGATCTACCCACTTTGTTTTTCTTCTTTTTTGTGATAAGAACAGTTAACATGAGATCTATCCCCTTAACAGATTTTTAAGTGCATGATACAGTATTGTCATCTAGAGGTACAGTGTTGTGGAGAAGGGGTCGGGTTTCCACACCACCAAGCAATCTTGCACACCAACTGAGTATCCTACAATTTAGCATAAGTCTGACACTGTTCACCTAGAGATAGCATCGGATGCCACCGGTTAAGGGCTCAGTCCCGTGAGACTGCCCCTCCCCCTCCACCACTTAGCTGCTAATCTCAAGTCCAGGTCATTATCTGTGCTTTTGACCCATCAGCTGTAAATTAGAGATTCCCATAGCCTCCTCATTGAGTTCGATTGAGTTTCCTAGAGTGACACAGAATTCAGAAAACTGGCTTACTCACTAGATTACCAATTTATTGTGAAAATAACATAAATCAGGAACAGCCAAACGGAAAAGATGCATTGGGCAAGGTACAAGGCAAGGGCACAGGTGTGCCACTCCAGGTATGCCACTCTCCCCAAACCTCCAGGTGTTCACCGACCCAGAAGCCAAACCCTGTCCTTCTGGAGTTTTGTGGAGGCTTCATCACATAGTCATGATTGATGAACGCATTGGCCTTTGGTGAGGGGACTCACCCCCTGTCCTCCCCTTTCGCAGCCCATCCCCCCTCCCAGGAGGTGCTGGGGTTTATGATGGAGCAGTGAGTAAGACCCAAAGTTCCAACCCTCTAAGCACATGGTTGGGCCCTCCGGTGACCAACCCTTACCATTTGGTGACTTAGGGGCATTCCAAAAGTCGCCTTATTAACATAACAAAAGACACTCTTCATCACTTAGGAAATTTCAAGAGTTTTAGAGGTAGACCAAATTTTTTATCATAAATCATAATATCACAGGGTGGTTTATTATATAGCAATAGATAATCAAAACAAACTTTTTAAAATATGAAAATTACACAGGGTCAGAAACTTTGAATTTTGGTCATTAAAATGCCATTATCGACTATCATAATCTCACGAAAGAAGGGAAATTGTAACACCAACACACACACACACACACACAATGAAAAGAATCTCAGACTAAAAGCTAGTTTTTAAATTTCCTAAGTTTAACTTCATTTTAAAAACTCACAATGTCACTCTATTTTTCTCATGTTTTCTAGACTTACTGAAATGTCATTAGAAACTCATACTTAAAAATTATAGCTCTACCATCTCACAGGATGATATGAGAAGCAGAATATCCTTGTTTAAGAGTACTTTCAAGCTCCAATAACGTTTCTTGAAAAAAATACTTATCTTGCCCAAGCTAACAGCAAGTCCTTCCTTCTCTTATAGCCTGTATCATTACTGAATATCACAAATAGAGAAAAGATCTCACTAGTGTGTAAGTAAATAAAGCAAACTTCATTGAAAATGGAGCCTGAGGACCAGAATGAGGAGTCGCGAGCACTGTCCCTCATCACTGTTTACAGGTCCCACAGGAAGGATGCACCGCAGCAACCAGGAAGGCGGGCTTCCTCCTTGCCTAGCAACAGTGCCGCCAATGAGAAGTCACCACCACCCGGCGGTCTCCGCTCTCCTCCAATGGACTTTCGTGCAGAATCGCCCCTCCCAACGCCCTCCTTGCCTCTCGAAAGGCAAGCCCCTCTTCCTTGTTTTTCTGGGCTTCCCTATGGTCCACCATGGCTTGCCTGTCTCGAATTGCAATGCTCTCCTATTTCTGAGTAAACTCCTTTTGCTAGTAAAATAACCGGCTATCTTATTTTTTAATGTCAACACTAGCCAAAGCCACCATTTAGATAGTCCTGTTAGTGTCATTTGCAGAATCCGGTTACATATGTGTTTAGGGGACACAAAATTATTGACACGATTGGAGATGAATGATGAGGAATTGGTTGCCGTGGGTGGGAAACGTTCTCACCTGCGTGACGGGGTCCGAGGCCTGCCGTGATCGGGTCTCCACACCAGTGACAGGCGGCGTGCTGCAGTGAACGGGAGGACGAAACATGTTCTGGATTTCTCTCCCAAATAAGCTAGACACATCTCATGTTGTGAGGCCGCTAGGAAGGGCCCCTCGGATGACACATCCGGGTGACACATCCGCTTTCTCCCTTCTCAGCCCTGGCTGGTAAGGTGCATATGCGCATGCCCCACAGGTCTGAGGCGTCACTGGTAAGTTCTCAGCGGAGGAGAGAGAGGCCAGCTGAGTGTCATTAAGAGCACTTTCTGTACCCTCCAATGAAATGAGTGGGGGCTACCCAAGACTGATTGAATTATTCAAGTTATCTTCACGATCAACATTTTGAACTAACATAGATTAAAGTCATGAGAGCTGATTATTACGTTTTAAGCCATTCGAGCCATTTCACCTTTACCGTTTGTTTCTACGCTTTTGTTACAATTTTTGAGGTAGGAGAAAGTTTTCCCGCTTGCTTAGCAGTGAAAAACATTTCTGCCCATCTTGAGCTTCTTACAGCAGTTCTGTAGAAAGTAAAAACAAAGAAGGCAGACAGTTTGAATTAAAGCTAGGAAATGTTTGATAAAGTCGACCTAAGATTGCCTAAAATATAATGAGGTGAACTTCTTCCTTTGGCCCATTTTAAGTGTAATTAAAAGTTATAAATGCATCCTTAAAATTTACCAAGATATCCATGAATACATTTAAATTAAAAGCTGGACTTGTGATATTTAAGAGTAAGTGCATTTCCTGGTTTTAATAAACCAACTCAGAAGTACTTCTTTGGGACAATTGAGGGAAGTTAAGTATTATTTGGAAATTAAATTTTATTAAGGGATAATTGTTACTTTCATAAGATAATGAAATTGTGGATTTTAGGAAAATATCCTGTTTTTTCAAGGATATGTAATTAAGTATTTAAGGGTGAAATGTTATGGTGTCCATAACTTGTTTTAAAATACTTTAAATTTATGAAACAAATATGCCCAAATAGTAAAACTTATTTTTTAACGGTTATGGGTATATGTGTATTTACCATATACTTATCTAATTATCTATACATTTAACATTTTTCATAATACAAGTGAAAACAAAAAAAGGAAACATGTATTATATTCTTCTGTTTTCCTCACAGGGAATATGGTGGAGGGAATTCAACAAACCCTGAATTATATTTTAAAAAATAGACATTAATCCTGAAAGAAACATCTGCTTTAGAGCCTATAAGCTTTCTATCAGAAAGGCTCTCTCCAACACAACAATCCTATTTATCATCTTCTTAACTATTATCCACAGTCACACTTCTGGCAACCCGAATCATTCTGATATTGCTACTACCTGAACCCAAACACACACAAGATTCGAATTTTATTTTACTGAATTTGATGAGTTTCAAATGTGTGCCCTTTGATTAAGCAGGCGATTTAGAGAGCAGATGATGGGGCTGCCACGGCCTCCTGAACGGGAAAGGCACAGCATAATTGAAGTCAGCCAATAGGATTTCCAGCTGGGAAAGCTTTCCTTGAGTGCGCGATCTGATTTTCTTTGATGCTTGTATTTCAGTACTGATATTAGCAGCATCCCAAACAACACTTAATGAAATTTCAGACTTGCTAATACGTGAGGGCTCTTCTGCCATCAAACCTGGCTGTCTTCTACAGTTTCTCTTGGGTATTCTAGCTCAGCGTGTGGGAAGATCAGGACAGAAATTAGTAAAAGGAGGCAATTCCTGACCATGGTCAGCTTCAAATTTCAGACCCGCTATCTCTGCTTTTAAAAGTAATTCTGTGTGTTATCCTTGCCTAAGCCTGTGTCGACGTCAAGGTGAGAAAGTATCTAAAATGGCCAGACTCAGAGAAGTAAAGAGTAGAATGTGGTTGCCAGGGGCTGGGGGTGAGGGATGTGGGACCGAGAGCTGCTAATCCAAGGGTACAAAGTTTTGGTTATGCAAGACGAGTGAGTCCTACTGATCTGCTGCGTGTGCCACACTGTACCTACGGGTGACAATACTGTCTGGTACACCTAAAAATCCATTAAGAGACCAGACCGCATGTTAAATGTTCTCACCACAATAAAAAGAGAGTGGAGAGATCAACATCAATTGGGCAACAGTACAGGAATAATGACTGAGAAAGCCCTGCTAATGGTCGGTAGTGATGGTAGCTTAATGTACAAGGAATATCTCATTTTCACATTTCCAAAAAATCGCTTGTATCACCTTAAATGTGATTTAGAAATATCACAAATGTTAAGTGCCATTCTAAGGAATCGAGAGTCCAATTACTACTTGTAATTTTACGAACAATGAGTCAGTAAAGTAATATTGAACTGTATCTTTAAAAAGCTTTTCGATGAATAATTAACACTTAGAGAAAAAGAGACTCGTCATCCTGACTTCACTGTCATATAAATTTGGAATCTGAAAATTCGTCTCTCCCTGGAAGTGTTTGAAAACTAGGAGAATGGGTTCTTGCTCCCTATAACCCATGCCTGACTTCTACCCCATAGGAGTGACCTGTACGTAAGTACCAAGGTTAAAATCCGTGTCTAAGATTTTCCAGGTCTGATGGAAACGGCTTTATTTTCTGTGTATATCTGGAAGAATAGTCTTAGTTCTTAGATCGGAACTGAAAATGGGGATGGGGTGGGGGTGGGGTGGAGGACAGTGGGGCTCCATGGCCGACTGATGAGTTAACTATATACATTAATGGTTCTGTAAACTAAAGTTACACCAAAACTAAGCAAGTGATTATAAGTGAAGGAATTCGTAAAAGTAGGCAATCTCTGACAATTGTCAGTAAACACAAAAAAGGCATCTGGCCAATTATCAGTCCCAGCGGTGGAGTTAGAACCCACTTTAATATGGACCCGAGTTGTAGAATTTCTAGAGACACCGGGTACGTGAGTTTTGCGCGTTCCGATATTTGCGATCGTCTATAATTTTTATTAAGAGCATTTCAAAGAGTTCACCGAATAAAACCCAGGGAAGTGCTGTTGCTTTAATGTGGCTGCTCGGTTTGGGCAGCAGGTAGGATGATGCCGTCTCGGTTCCAAAATGCATAACACATTCCCATTCACGGCCACAGCTCCTTGTAAGACCCTGATCTGATTCCAAATTCAACCACAGCAAACCAGTTAATTGGAAAGGTCTGAAAATCCTTTCTGTTTCCTTCTGCTGGGATCAATAACCTTCTTGTTTGAAAAATTCAGGTTCCACCTGGATTTATTAGCTAAATCACAAAGCAAAATTGTAGTATGGATGATGGCTCGTTTGCGCTCCAACTAGAAGACAGAGAGATTATAAGATCACTTTAGAGCGTTCTTATATAATTTTATGCCTTTGGGGGCCGACATTCATTGAGCCCTCCGGCAATCAGGGATGTGCCTGCTTGGCCTCAATGGTGTACACACATATATCAGGCAGGAAGGCAGTCCCTACCCTCCAGTGCCCATGGGAGATCAGTTCATTGATGTCTTGCACACATTTCAAAGTATATAAATTATCCAGTAAATTCTCCCAGGCACCTGAAAAGTAAAGAAAACTTGGGACTTGAATTTGCCTAGATTTCTGGCAGCTAAGGTGAAAAATGGAAGCACAGATTCTTTTATTATTATTTTTGTTGTTGTTTTCTGAGAAAAAGGAAGCATTTCTATGTTCCTTTGGAGAAGCAACATTCTTCCCGGAAGCAGTCCCACTGACCACAAGCAACTTACTGACACTGATTCACCAGAGGCAGGCTCTACTCCCACCGATGTGGCACGAACTTATCCTTGCCAGGTTAAGGATTCCAATAGGAGATTATAGTCAACCGCCATCATACATAGCAGAGGCGGTGATTTTATTCTATTTTGTAGAATAAATAGCAGGGTCCTTCACGTGTCAAAAAATCTGAGGTAACATCCTTTTATTGTCAGTTTGAAACATCATAGGAGTCATTATTCTGATAGTTCACCAATCCAAGAAGAAAAGCGTTTCGTTCTTCTGTGAATAGCTTCAAGAAAGATTCATGAGAAGGTATTTTATAATTATTACCTCTCATGTATGCAAAAGGTTATCCAAGTTGGGCGTCATTAAGAGCTTTTATTACTTATATTTTTTACATACTTACCTCTTATTACAGGACATAATGGTTCACAATGGCTTTGATATTTTCTCTTTATTCAAAAGTGTGCTCTGTATCTTTAAGAACCCATTTCAACGATTATCAAGTAAGCTTAAATCGTATTGACAAAGACAAGCAGTATATTATGCTTTAGAAGTGGATGTTTTATTTAACAATCCAAGTTCCAAAAATGATCAACAATATGACGGTAGCATGACTTTGAGTATTCTATTCCGTGGCTGGTTTTTACAAGTTTTTCATTTTCTGGAGACCAATAGAATAACTGGAACGCCAAATGACTTGCTTGCCTTTGGTGAAAAAAAAAAAAATTAATCTGAGGCTTGCATAGGTAGAAAAGTGTTTGGAAACTGAAATTCTTTACTAATTAACTTGGATGTAAGCAATAAGGCTGCATAGAGCTGTTGATTGGGATACTGTTCCCGTGCAATGGGAGAGGGGTGGCTGGTTATCATTCGTCATTGAGCGTCCATTCATTTGGCAGATATCGATCGAGTCCTACTCTCAGCCCCGTGCTGTGTAAAGCATGGGGATATCACAGTGAGTAAAACAGACAGCCGAACCTCGTGGTGCTTCAAGTCCAATGGGAGGGCAGGCATTAGTCAAAGTATCTGACAAATGTGTAATGGCGAGTTGTAGTAAGTGCTGTAAAGGCCCTTCTCTTGCACGGAAGACACAATGGGAGTGTGTCATACGCAGACCTGACTCAATGTGGGGGTCGTAAATGGGGGCTGGAAAAACATCAGAATTTGGTAAGTAAAACGTGTCTTCTCTTTTTATTTTTATCATCTAATTTCTGGTGGGAGGAAAACCATCGGACCTGGAAATTCCATGATAACTGACAGGAGTTTTATTCCTGGAGATGTTCTAAAAACTTCATAACGGCAAACTCACAGTGTCAAACTAAAGAGCTATGACTATGTGTGAAGATACCGATGAGAACGAGAGAGCATTTTAACGGGGTTCAGCCTGAACTTCGCTGCCTATGAGGAAAGTACGGAAGGATGGTACCATGTGTCCCAAACGGTTGTTTGTCAGTGAAACGTGTACCGGGTGCATGCTGGTTGTGATGTCGGCTGGTAAACTTTTTATCACTCCCCTTTTGGAAGACTGTTTCTCATGATTGATTCGTGACCCCATTTGCTCAGCAGATAGCCAGCACTGCAGCCTGTGTTTTACCAAAGATCCTAATGGAGCTGATCTAAGCACGTTTTAGATAACAAGGGCCTGAAAGAGTAGAAGAAGCCCCATCCTCAACTCCCGGAACCCTGCGTTTCGGGCAGGCGTTGGTCGTGGCTCTCCTGTTTCTGTGACTTGATGGCGCGTCTGTAGGGTGCTGAGCATCCTACATCACGCAGAGTGCATTGGCGATTCGGCGAGTGCTTTCGGAAAGTTTTTGTGAGCTTTTGTGCTCTGAGCTCCTCTGCGAGGTGCTATTTAATACTACAAGACGCGAGTACAGTCGCGTGAAATACACAGGGCCGAGTGCAGAACGCCCTTCTCTGCCTCGTTTCCGGTGCCTCGACTGTCATCTCGCTGTGACCTCATTTTATCCACGACAGACTTCCAACTGAGTGTGAATTTACGTAGGATTTATTCTTTGTCTTACGCAATGACTAGACCACTGAGCTCTAATGCGGGGGACCCTATGCCATCGAGACATTTGTCCAACCGGACACTGTTTTCGGCGATTTCAGAATACGGGTGCGTTCGGGGCAGGGAAAGGGGGGCGGGCAACGTGGGTGGCCTTCGACATGGGGGTAGCCGCATCCATAAACACCGCCTGACGCCACTGATTTCATTTCACAGTAATGAGCGTGCTCGTCTAAGCCGTCCATTCCTCTATGAAATGAGATTAAAGATTTCCCTACCCATCTAATTCCAGTTTTAACTAATGCTACTAATTTTCCCCTGCAAATACAGAAATTCAAATTTTAACAAATGAATTATGATTCTGAGGAGAAAGAATGGTCTGAGTTCTTTAGCGCCATTTAAGGAGTGTGACAGGCAGCAGTAAACTGGGGTGACAGTCCCTTTCACCCGCATTCTTACACTGACCCTCAGTTTGTACTATTCCCTGCCCCACTCTGCTCAGGTCAAGTGTCTACTCAGCACCCATCAATCGCACTGTGTTCATTCCGACTTCTGTGCCTCTGTTCACATAATTTCCTTCTCCTCTCAGCTTTCT
>NW_011889044.1:1063014-1070882 GCF_000151845.1 Pteropus vampyrus
AGGTGCTATTTAATACTACAAGACGCGAGTACAGTCGCGTGAAATACACAGGGCCGAGTGCAGAACGCCCTTCTCTGCCTCGTTTCCGGTGCCTCGACTGTCATCTCGCTGTGACCTCATTTTATCCACGACAGACTTCCAACTGAGTGTGAATTTACGTAGGATTTATTCTTTGTCTTACGCAATGACTAGACCACTGAGCTCTAATGCGGGGGACCCTATGCCATCGAGACATTTGTCCAACCGGACACTGTTTTCGGCGATTTCAGAATACGGGTGCGTTCGGGGCAGGGAAAGGGGGGCGGGCAACGTGGGTGGCCTTCGACATGGGGGTAGCCGCATCCATAAACACCGCCTGACGCCACTGATTTCATTTCACAGTAATGAGCGTGCTCGTCTAAGCCGTCCATTCCTCTATGAAATGAGATTAAAGATTTCCCTACCCATCTAATTCCAGTTTTAACTAATGCTACTAATTTTCCCCTGCAAATACAGAAATTCAAATTTTAACAAATGAATTATGATTCTGAAGAGAAAGAATGGTCTGAGTTCTTTAGCGCCATTTAAGGAGTGTGACAGGCAGCAGGAAACTGGGGTGACAGTCCCTTTCACCCGCATTCTTACACTGACCCTCAGTTTGTACTATTCCCTGCCCCACTCTGCTCAGGTCAAGTGTCTACTCAGCACCCATCAATCGCACTGTGTTCATTCCGACTTCTGTGCCTCTGTTCACATAATTTCCTTCTCCTCTCAGCTTTCTAAAAGATTTTTATTAGGACGCATTTCCAATATGCTGAAGAAAGCAGAAAATGAAATTCATCCTGGCGGTATGTACGCATCATCCACCATCAGCTCGAACAGACATTCCTATTCGGTCATGCTTGCTTCGGTCTCTCCGGCTTTTTATTTTTTAAGAAAAAAAGTTTTGCTCAAAAAAACCTTCCGATTCTTTTCGGTCTACCATTTGTTTTCGTCATTCAAAAAACGTTTCTTTATTGAGTATCTACTGTACCCAGAGGCTGTGCCAGGGTATGAAGAGGTGGGAAGAATAAACCTCACAGCCTTATCCTGTAAGAGCTCACCCTACAAGGACCTCCCCTGCTTAACTCCCACCTCCCCACCCTGAGGGCGTCCTAACAGGCGTCTGACTGGCTGACCTCCCTTCTCCAGACACTGACTCCTGCAACCTAAATTACACCGTTTAAGGTGTGCGTGTAGATAGACGACCCACACATGCGGGCGCTGGC
This sequence comes from Pteropus vampyrus, assembly GCF_000151845.1. Classification (NCBI taxonomy): domain Eukaryota; kingdom Metazoa; phylum Chordata; class Mammalia; order Chiroptera; family Pteropodidae; genus Pteropus; species Pteropus vampyrus. The sequence continues at coordinate 1,064,262 of NW_011889044.1, forward strand.
TTCTCGGGGCTCCTGACAGACCTCTGCGTACATCTCTTTCCAACTCTGCATTCAGCGATGGCCTTGGGTGTAGTTACACCACAGAAATGGGCAAACACCACAGATCGTTTTTTTTGTTTGTTTTTTTTTTTAGGAGAGCTGATTTACAAGCACGCCACTGCATGCGACCCACTCACTTCTATGCGTACCTATCTCGTATACTTAAAATGCTTTTGTAAATAAGTCTTTAATATAAATCCTATAATCTCTTTGAGGGATGGAATTAGGTTTTGTATGAGTTCCTTAATCTCCAAAGAGTTGGGCAAACAGTAGGCATTTCATCAATATTTTCTGATCACTTTAAAAGAGGATGCTCACTTCTCCCATCATTGTGGTTCGTTAATGACCTCCACTTGGCCCTATTTTTGTTTTCCTGGATTTTAAAATGCTGCCGTTTGAAATTACTCTGATTGTTAATTGCTTTCCATTTCTCTGTGACGTAATTTCATAAACATGAAAATATCAAGCCCTCGCAGGCCAGAAGGATACTTTCCAGTAAATGAAACCAGCCTCTCTGGTTTCGTGCATCCAGGGCAAGGCCCAATGCCATGACACAAGCCACCTACTCAGTCTCCTCGGTCACACCCTCTGCACAGCCCTGGACACCCAGCCGGTCTCTTTCCGTGGCCCGACTTGACGCTGTTCCGTTACTAAGAACCTTGAGGCGGGGCTGGGGGTGAGGCATGTGCTTCTGGCGCAGCAAAGCATCCTCAGCCGGGACCCGGGATCAGAGTGAAACAGAGGCCAACGGTAACAGTCACACACGCGTCCCCCAGAGTCCTGGCCTTCTCATGTCTTCATTTCTCATTCCTCTGCGGAGGTAGGTGGAGAGACCAACGCCCTGCAATCCCCACGTCTGCGAACCGCGTTCGGTGCCCCTTGCAGTTCCTATGCCAGGGCGAGGTTCTCACGGGGCCGGGGTACGTTCGCAGAGACGGTCCTTCCTCTGGGGCCCTTCGAGAGGCCAGAGAGAACCGAATTTTTCTCCTACGTGGACTCTTTCTTCAGGAAACCACTCCAGTATTCAATCACTTTGTCCATTTTTAAACTGGCAAAAAAAGTTTTTATTTCCTTTATTCTAGCAAAATGAAAATAGAGAGTAGATTATGATTATATCCTGTATCCTGAGAATGTAAAGGAAGTTTCTCACCAGCTTTAACTTTGCCTCGGTCATGTTTATGGGAGGTGGAAGGGGAGGGCTCAGAGGGTGCTTTGTGCTTTGTGATGTGACCATTTTCTTAGGCGTGTGTCACATTAGTAAATGCAACAGCGTCCACTTCCTCTTCCTGCCAGAATTCCCAGCGACCAGACCATTTGGCTCCCTTTCAAGCTGAAGATTTTCCCTCAAATTCCCTCTCCCGGGCTCCGCCCCTTCCCAGTGGCCTCTAATGAACCCTCAGTCCCAGCGGAGGAAGCCAAGGCCATCGGATAGCTTTCTTGTTTTGCTTGCCAAATAGTTTCAAAATTCTCACTGAAAATCTCATTTGAGAAAACACTTTGCACAGACGATTCTTCCTCTTCGTGTTAGTGACAGGTAAGAAAAGGTGTCCCTCTTGCCACCACACTCCGTGTGACCACAGCGTACCCACATCAGCTGCTCCAGCCTGCAGGTCACCCTTCGCTTTTCAACCCAGTGTCTGTGAGGATAGGACAGCAGCTCCCGCCCGGCTCTGCTGGAACCCACGTCTGTCCCACGTCTGTCCCACGTCTGTCCTGGTGTCCTGACTCTTCATGAATCACGGCCCTCAGCAGGCCTCACGCTTTTCATATGGTTACACGGCAACTGAATTTGATCACCCCCTGCCCCCCAACCCATCCATCCGTCACAAGGTTTCCTGGCTGGGCTGGAACACAGGAAGCAAACGGTGGATTTCAAACCGCGGATTTACACGGGGGCTGAGGAGCCTCTCAGGAAAAACACCCAACACTTTCTGCAGTCCGAGTCCGGACATGTCAATGGAAGACAAGCAATGGAGACCGGGGTGGGAGGGTGGAGAAAACTCCAAACGAGGGAGAAAAAGGACTCGCCAGGTGAGCCGGACCTGAGGTCGGCGCCCCAGAAAAATTCACTTCATTATTTAACCCAGTGTCTGCCGCTGTCTACCGCATCCCAGGCCCTGCACCACGCATGAGCCTTAATCCAGGGCGTTTACCGTCTGTGACGCCGAAAATTCAGAGGACCAACCCATTTGGGGGCTTCTGCATGTGCTTTTGGCAGTTGGGACAATTTTGCAATTATGGTTTTAACAGCCTCAGCACTTTAGAGAAACTATTAATTTTGGTAACTGATGACAATCCACTTGGGTTACTTTTTAATATTAACAAATACTACCTGAGAGATGAGAATAAGAATCCTAAAAAATGTTAAAATGCCTCAATAGAAAAATTATCGGTGTAATCTAATCATTTTCATATGGAATGCTATAATTTGGCATTTCATTTGATATGATTCCCTGACACTGGGAACGCCCCACCTTTTCTGGTCAGATGCTTGATTCGATGTGTCTGAACCCCTAAATGCATTAAACAAACTATTATGTTCTATAGAATTCCACATTCGTATGTGGTGTATCACTGCAACACACGCCCCCAACCCACACCTTATCCCCAAATAAAGGCAGCAAACACTTGCGACATCAAATGAAACACTGATGAGTTTGAAGTTAAGTGAAAACTCATGAATCTTGAGTTTCGAGCCTACCCAAAACTTGACTATCTGACTTTGATTCTCGGGATAAACCCTGAAATGATGTGGCAGGTACTGAGCTGCTGGTGAGAACTGCAGATGCAATGTCATTGGAACTTGCCGATGTCCCCTTCCGCCTATGAGGTGTCTTACCACGAGAACAGTGTGTGGTGGACAAAAGCGAACTGAAGAATTGAACCGTGCCCCGGTTCGCATCTGCAGGCACACGCGGTCCCAAGGGGCAAAGCCGTGACGGCAGCGGTGAGCGCGGAGCACTCAAGCCACACCGCTCACACTGAGTGGAGAAGGGACATTACAGAAGCTGAGAAAACCCAGGGACGCTTCCTGAACCGCTGAACATGCCACCTCCTCCGCTGCTGAAAAGGTCCCAGTACGGCGAGTATGCAAAGAACCACGTAAAGAGTTATGACAAGGAAGGTCTGCACGAACCGCCAGCTCCACGTGCAGAACACGCCGCTGCAGTGCTCGTGACCTCGTACTGTGTCCCTGAAATTCGCTGGGAGCGTAGAACTTCCACGTTCTCACACTCGAAATGTGTGAGGCGATGCACGTGTTCATGACCGAGACAGGGGAAATCCTTTCACGATGTGTACCTATGCCAGATCATCGTGCACTTGAAATATCTTACCAGTTTATATGTTAATTATACCTCGATAAAGCTGCAATTTACGCAAAGACCTATACATAGCGAACTTCATTCATTGCCGTTATGAATGATATCATTATTCCCGACGAAACCGACTGCAGGAAAGTGGGATTTCTCTTTTTAAGAAGATTCTGGGTGTACAGATGAGACCATCTTCTCATCTTCATCGTCGGAGTTCGACGTATCGAAATGACTTAGCAGTTCTGGGGTGCCACTGTAAGGATGGAACTTCAAGACTACTCACCACTTCCCACCTCCTGCACCCTAAAATATGCCCTGGCCCATGTCCTGAGGCTGCAACGCATGTCCCCAACCCTGCAGTTTGTCCCAGTTGCTAAGGTGGTATGAACGCACGCTGCTCCCAGGGTGCTCACATTACGCTGGGGGACGCCCGACCCGCCCCCCCCAAGCTATGTCTGGGATAAGTGGATTGGGCTTCCAGACGCTGCCGGGAAATTTCCACTCATGTTTGCTTAACACGTGAGGAACCGCTCCCTACGATACTATAGAACAATAATAAATACTAATAACAACAACTAAGAAAAGTAGCAGCTGGTGTCAGAGTCATCCGAGCCTACAGAAATTAATTGACGACATAGAGAAGCCAGAGCAGGCAACTGTGAGGAAAGCATTCGCGTTGAACCCCGTTGAAACACCGACTCCCCCGATTACGGGGTACAGCCGCTCATCACGCAGGATGCCGAAGGAGAGCCCCCCTCGAGTCTGGGCTACACTGACAACGACAGCAAAGCTAGACAGTTTACGACACAGAGCAAAGCTCTGCAAGGTTTTGGGACAATCGATAAAGGAACTAGGACTCTCATTTAATGCCATTTCACATGTTCTCAATCATGTGGCATTTTAAAGGTAGTTTCCCAGTTTCTCAGGTAGCATACCAACCTTCAACTCTTAACAGCTAGTGGCCAATACCTGAGGTGCAGTGTGTTCTACCGTCACATTCTAGCTGGTCCATTTCTCAACCCCACGGCCCATTACAGACCCCCCGCCCCCCGGGGATCCGCCTGGCTCTTACACTTCGTAAGGTTTTCACATCAAGGCTTTCAACAAACTGCCACCAAGTCTACATACTCCTTGTGCGAAACCAAATGTTTAACATTTTAAATGTGTCAGGATCATTTTGACTACTTTTTTGGGAGATTAGTTTCCATTCCTTCAAACTTTAAGCATTTTTAGATTTTTTTTTTTTTTTGATGCCCATTCTTCAAATGACACATCGGCATTAATTTCATGTGTTATATCATCAATAACTAAAACTGAATATTTTTGTTCAAATATTAAAACCCAGTTTTGCTAAATCAGGACTTTTGCCAAATCGGTCATTCACTGAATTAAATCTCACCTTTCAAAGCATTGCTTTTTGGTGAGTTGATCTATAAAAGCTGAAGGCACTCAATTAGGTCCCTGCTTACACTGAACAACTTCTAAAGAATATAAACATACAATGACAGTTTTGAAGTGTTTTGGCTACAACAGTATCTCAAAGGGAAAACACATCATTAGAATGCACACTCTATGACAGAAATGATTAATAAAGGCTCCAGAAATTGAGAAGTGTCTTTATCACAATCCAAACAGGGTTTATAAATAACCTGGACAAAAGCCCACAACTCCGTTTACAGATATTATACTGTGTCTTCCTCTAGCGCACTGCTGACCACTGCAGGGTCTTCTGTGAGCCTGCTTATTCACGACACCTCAGAGGAGTTTTTGCTTCATTGCCTAGAGTCTAGACCATGAGGTTGCCACTGGTTAAGAGTTACAATTATTATGATTGTTTGTATGGTAATATATTGCTTATAAAATTTTTTGCATACCATTCTCTATTAATAAGGCAATGAACCAGTTACATTGCAACGGATTTTTTTTTTTTTTTTACTAAGTAGGGAGACTTTGTATAGTAATGCAAAAAAAAATTTGAATTCTTCAGCTGAAATTTCAACCCATTGCACATTTCCATGTAGAAATTTCAGTTAAGAACTTGTGAATAATGAAGTTAATATTAAAGAAGCCAGGCCCCCTTTTCCCTAAAGCTGGTTCGGTGTGGAATCGTGCCTTTTTCTCCACTCTGCTTCATCTCTGACGTAGCCTCTCCTGAGACAGAAGGTAACGAATTCAAGAAGAATTTATTTAGCTGAGGCTAACACTAGGACGGAGGCGATCGGACGGCTTTTCGAAGAAGTCGGGAATCAAGGTGACGGCACTGGCAAAAACTGGGACATGTCTGACTTCACTGATAAGTCAAGGAGCCCAAGACGCGGTATTTGGCTACAAAACTGAGTAAAAGCAAATGTGCATATACCAAATTTTCTTCTAGTATTCATGAAGTAAAGCTACTGCCCCTGAGGTGTCCCCAACCAGCCCTGCCTCCACCAGGCTCTGTTCTAGACTATCCCTGGAAAACAGGACAAGGAATCCTTGGGTGATCAATCCTGAGCTATATTCATATTCGTGACTGGCAGGGCTTAATATCCTTTCGGGATGACAGTAATCCCTCTGAATAAAACCAAGCACAAAAACTCCACTCCGATTACAATATATAACTATGATATAAAACGAAGATGTAAAATCTCTGGACACCGAAAACCAAAATAGCCTCTTAACTGTTTTTTCTAAAGTAGGTTATACAAAACCTCTTTTTAACGGAGTGATAATTGGCTTCCCTAAATAGTATAATAAAAATAGTCTCTCGTTTCTGCTGTAAAAATCGAAACGTATTCATGACAAAAGAGAAGACGCTCACTTCTAATCTTCAGTTTTTAATGTTGTGGTCGTTTTGCAAAAATAAATGAAATCATATTTTACACAGTTGTTAAGCCGGCTAAGACTTTACTGTCAAATGACGACCTGCTTAGGCACTGGTAAGTGAACCGATTTCCAAAATACCTCATTTGGTAATAAGGGTTATTAGTCACATTTTAGCCCGTAGAACTTATAAGTGCTTGATATGATTAAAACTTAACTCACGTTCTAATCGTGGGAACATGCCTACGTGTGAAGCAGAGGTTGCAGGGTTAGAAAATATTTTTTAAGGTGGCCAAATAACAGCTCGACAGGCTGAATCTTAAGTGTGAGCAGCTTTATAAATTAAGGATAATAGCGTTATCGAAATAGCAAATGCTATCAAAATACCCTTCCTCGTCTCGTGTTTTGAGGTCGTCGCACCCTTGTCATTGAAAGGCCAGTTGAGTCCAGCTCCATCGCTTGCATG
>NW_011889044.1:1070932-1078887 GCF_000151845.1 Pteropus vampyrus
TCAATTAGGTCCCTGCTTACACTGAACAACTTCTAAAGAATATAAACATACAATGACAGTTTTGAAGTGTTTTGGCTACAACAGTATCTCAAAGGGAAAACACATCATTAGAACGCACACTCTATGACAGAAATGATTAATAAAGGCTCCAGAAATTGAGAAGTGTCTTTATCACAATCCAAACAGGGTTTATAAATAACCTGGACAAAAGCCCACAACTCCGTTTACAGATATTATACTGTGTCTTCCTCTAGCGCACTGCTGACCACTGCAGGGTCTTCTGTGAGCCTACTTATTCACGACACCTCAGAGGAGTTTTTGCTTCATTGCCTAGAGTCTAGACCATGAGGTTGCCACTGGTTAAGAGTTACAATTATTATGATTGTTTGTATGGTAATATATTGCTTATAAAATTTTTTGCATACCATTCTCTATTAATAAGGCAATGAACCAGTTACATTGCAACGGATTTTTTTTTTTTTTTTACTAAGTAGGGAGACTTTGTATAGTAATGCAAAAAAAAATTTGAATTCTTCAGCTGAAATTTCAACCCATTGCACATTTCCATGTAGAAATTTCAGTTAAGAACTTGTGAATAATGAAGTTAATATTAAAGAAGCCAGGCCCCCTTTTCCCTAAAGCTGGTTCGGTGTGGAATCGTGCCTTTTTCTCCACTCTGCTTCATCTCTGACGTAGCCTCTCCTGAGACAGAAGGTAACGAATTCAAGAAGAATTTATTTAGCTGAGGCTAACACTAGGACGGAGGCGATCGGACGGCTTTTCGAAGAAGTCGGGAATCAAGGTGACGGCACTGGCAAAAACTGGGACATGTCTGACTTCACTGATAAGTCAAGGAGCCCAAGACGCGGTATTTGGCTACAAAACTGAGTAAAAGCAAATGTGCATATACCAAATTTTCTTCTAGTATTCATGAAGTAAAGCTACTGCCCCTGAGGTGTCCCCAACCAGCCCTGCCTCCACCAGGCTCTGTTCTAGACTATCCCTGGAAAACAGGACAAGGAATCCTTGGGTGATCAATCCTGAGCTATATTCATATTCGTGACTGGCAGGGCTTAATATCCTTTCGGGATGACAGTAATCCCTCTGAATAAAACCAAGCACAAAAACTCCACTCCGATTACAATATATAACTATGATATAAAACGAAGATGTAAAATCTCTGGACACCGAAAACCAAAATAGCCTCTTAACTGTTTTTTCTAAAGTAGGTTATACAAAACCTCTTTTTAACGGAGTGATAATTGGCTTCCCTAAATAGTATAATAAAAATAGTCTCTCGTTTCTGCTGTAAAAATCGAAACGTATTCATGACAAAAGAGAAGACGCTCACTTCTAATCTTCAGTTTTTAATGTTGTGGTCGTTTTGCAAAAATAAATGAAATCATATTTTACACAGTTGTTAAGCCGGCTAAGACTTTACTGTCAAATGACGACCTGCTTAGGCACTGGTAAGTGAACCGATTTCCAAAATACCTCATTTGGTAATAAGGGTTATTAGTCACATTTTAGCCCGTAGAACTTATAAGTGCTTGATATGATTAAAACTTAACTCACGTTCTAATCGTGGGAACATGCCTACGTGTGAAGCAGAGGTTGCAGGGTTAGAAAATATTTTTTAAGGTGGCCAAATAACAGCTCGACAGGCTGAATCTTAAGTGTGAGCAGCTTTATAAATTAAGGATAATAGCGTTATCGAAATAGCAAATGCTATCAAAATACCCTTCCTCGTCTCGTGTTTTGAGGTCGTCGCACCCTTGTCATTGAAAGGCCAGTTGAGTCCAGCTCCATCGCTTGCATGCTGCAAGTTCGGAGGGCTCACCAAACCCGGAGCCAGCAAAGGCGTGGCCATGGCAACCGGAAAGGCTCGGGAAGCCGGTTCCGCCAGGGCGGTGTGGTTACGACGCTAAGGAAGGAGAAATATGATTGGACAGAATCGAGCTGCATCTGATTGGCGGTTGGAAACCTCTATCATCTCATGAGTAGGTCATAGAAACTATTCCGTGAAGGACAAAGTGAAGTGGGGGAGAACGCGAACAAGGAGACCGGCTAAGAGGCCCGAACACCTCGAACACCTGTGGGAGGTGAGTAGGTGGTGACTGTGAACTTGTAAGAAAGGCATTCAGGGGAAGGTACGGAATGAGCCGGCAGCTGGCTGAGTAAGGAAGAAAGATGAAGACAGGACAAAGAGGCAGCTTCTGTCGCTCTGGGCCACCCGGTTTGGGGCGCTTTGTTACGACAGGCCTGGGCAACCGATGCGCCGAGCTTCGAAGACCTTTCCGGGCGACATTAGGGGGCTTCCGGACCGCTAGGCTCTGCCAGCCAGAGGCAGCAGCAGGGGGCGGTCGGATCAGACGGCGCGAGGGTGTCTGGGCTTCTCTACCGAGGCTTAGCATTCTGTCCAGTGACTGCTCCCTCTGAGGCCTCTCAGGCCTGGGGCTGGTAAAAGGCCCTGGGGTTGAGACCCCCCCCCCCCACTAGGGGTTCTCCCTTTACCCAGCCGGCACTTTTGCAAACAGCCCCTCCATCAAACCCGCCATCAAGGACCCTGTTTGAGGATTCTGTGTGGATCCCGAACCACCTCAAGCAGAGAATACCACCTCCTGAGTACTACCTCCATACGTTTACCCGACACGTTATAATTTCCAGAACAAGTTTGTGGGAATCATGATGAGAAGCCCTCAGGAAAATCCCCTCCAAGGGACCTAAAACCCTACGATACGGACAAGCAAAGATTTTTCCTGACACAAGTACTGCCTGTTGTTCGTCAGCCAGACCCGTGCACAGCCCCCCGGGGGCCAGGCTGAGCTCTGTGACAGGAAGGGGACTCGTACCTTCAGCAAAGCCCACCTGACAACGCCTCTGCCTAGACAGCGTGTTTGCTTGCTTTTATTTCCACAAAAGGTAGAAGAGAGCAGAATTTCTCTCTCAGCGTCAGGCAATGTAAGGCAAAAGAATTTTGTGACTGGCTGTCACTATGGCCCATAATTTCTGTTCTGGGGAAAACCACCCCTCGTCTACACGTACTTTAGGTTCCAGGCTACAGACCATAAGAAAACGCCCTTGGTCGTCTTCCCATCCATGGCCCATCCAGCTCCAGAGGTCAGAAGCCGTCCTTAGTCATGACAACCCATCTTCACTTTCAGAAAGCGTGCTTCGAACACAATGGCCAGATGTAACTGGACATGGAACTGATAAAAGGAATGGAAGTCATGTCTTATACCTTCTGCCTCATTATAATTTTTTTAAAAATCAGTGAATGGCCGTCTCCAGAAAGGGAGGCAGTACTGAGCCTGATATATGCTAAGGAAGAGAGGCAATAATGACATTATAATGACCGTTACATTTGGACACTAACCGCGTGCTGGGCTAAGCATTCACAACACTACAAGGCAGGTATTATTATTCCCTCCTATTATAGAGAAGAAACTAAAGCTCAAAGAGATAAAGTAAATTGCCCAGGGTCTCACATCCGTGTTGGTGCTGAAGGCTCACACTTAAGCCTGTATACTACGGACACTGGAGCTCCCCACTCTTCCCATGACTGGGAGAGGAAAACCTCTGGGTCTCCCCTCAAAGGCTGGACAACTTAGGGGTGAGGAAGAGTGAGTTGCATTAAAAGCAAGTGGAATTCCCCTGCAGATGTGGCGCCCTGGCTGCGAGGCCCCTATTTTGCAGACGAGGAACTAAAAGTTCTTGGAGGGCCAGTAAATTGCTCAGAGTCACACAATTATTAAGTAGCACTTGCTCTCGTAAGACGAATACTCTGTTTGTAGTTAGTTAAGGCTTAACTTCCACGTTGAGGAGGCTGGTGAGAATCTATTACCCTTGGATATTAAAGTGCCAATCAAAACAGAAAATGTCTTCCCCAGAAAAGCACTCCGCTGGGATTAACTGAATTAGCACACCAGATCCGGTGCCTTGGGAGGGTACTTTTCCTCAGGGTGAGTGGGGTTATTCTCTTCCAAAATCATGCGGAATTGCAATTGTCAGTGTGAAGAGAGATTTGGCAGGGCAGATCCTATAGACACAGGGTCATGCAAGAACTAAGCGACAAAATTGGATTTACCGTGTAGTAACAGCCCGACGGAGTCATGACAGAAATATGACAGACAGTTCAGTGGAACTGATCTAAGGTCCAAACATAGGTTGTTGGTGACAAGTGCCTTAAGATTTAGGTTTGTAAACTCTATATTATGTATTGATGCTAACTGCTGAAGATTTAACACATCTTTAAGATGTAGAAGAGGATATTAAAAGTGCTTGTCTAAGGAAGGGATAAGAAACTAAGAAGGTCACCCAGGTCACAGCGTAGCTAATCGGTGCCTTGCTGGCACCACAGAACTTCGTCCATGCCACTAACAGATTCTCTCAGTGATTTCACTCCCACGAAACCACGCTGGGGAGTTCAGGAGTGAAAACCACCCTGATCGAGAATAATCCGACTCTGTAATTCTCAGACTTTGAAAAGCTCGGAATCGTACAGGGGCTTTTAAAACAGATTCGGGGCCCCAACCTCAAGTTTCTGATGCAGTAGGTCTCGGGCAAGGCCCGAGGATCTGCATCTCTAACTCGTTTCCAGCCGGTGCCGATGCTCTCAGTCCCCGGAGACGCTGGGTGCCTCGTGACCTAACTGTACCGGGAGCTCTGCTGCCTTAGGCGAGCTTCTCCCAGAAAAGTCTTCTTTTCCTCCATTTATGTTTCCAACAAGTACCGGTTTCACACGCGTGACAGGGTTAGAGCCAAGGTTCAAAAACGGAAAAAATGTTTGCATCTTTATCCTCGAGATGAACATCGACACCAACAGAATTCTACAGGATGAACCGAAAATCAGAGCAAAGCACCACCCACCTAACTCTCCATGAGACTTCGGTGTGCTGTCTGCACGTGCTGTGTTAAGATTTACTTGGTGAAGACAGAAGCTGTAACGCTCAAAAAATCCCTGTGAGAACAGCGCCGTTTTCTGCACTTAGCAGCTGACAAAGATGAACACTTGACTAGCAGAAGTAGTTCCCCACAGGCAGCAGACTAAGGGAATGGCGAAAGGAAGAAGCGAAGACAGGAAGAGACAGAAGCAGAAAAATTACTCAATTTTTTTCCTATTTTCCTCCGGATGTGAAATGTGCCTGTCACGCTTGCATTGAATGTGGAGAAAAGAAAGATTCCTGAGGGCCTCGTCAATGGATCACAGAGTGTGACGGTGAAACGAGATTTCATTTTGCAGAAAGGGAAACCGAGGCTCGGAGAGATTAAGCGACTGCAAGCCCCTCTGGCTGGCAGGTAGCAACCTGCTGGACATCCGGGGCTCACAACAGCTCTACAGACAAAAGACGCTCAGGTCAAAATGGGACGAGCACTAGGCTAGGGTTTGGGTTCTGGCTGTCCCCTGCAGATCAGTCACATAACCAGTCTGCTTTCGGTTTCTTCAGTCCTAAAACGAAAATAACAGTTCCTGCCCCATGGGACTGATCTGGGGATCAGTGAGGGAACGGATGCGATGGCACCCTGTGGACACTGCAAAGCGCTGCCTGGGCCCCTAATACTCCAGTGGGAGAGCGGGTGTGACCGATGGGCGTGGTGGCATTTTAGAGCTAAGTGGGAGGTTTGGGACAGAAAGGGACAAGGGTCTTAAGAAGAAAATCTATCCAAAACAAATAGCCAAGAACAAGTCACTCCAAAAGACTTCTATTTCACATTGCTGGTGCTGAATGGAGTAGGCTTTTGAAAAAAAATAAAAAGTCAAAACAAAAACTAACCAGCAGAAAGCAGGAAAAGACTTAAGCAAGTCACAGCCCGTAGCACCCAGGTTACCCTGCAGGCTGGGACCACACTCGAAGCCTTTGTAGTGGTCACCCATCCGGAGCGCCCTGAGGCCAGCTCTGGCTAGCCATGCCCAGCTGCCTGTCTTCCTGCCCGGCTGCACGAGTTCTGGGTCAGTAATGGTCAGACTTCAACTTTCAAAGGGCTTAAGGCTCTTGCAATGGCCAGGATACTCCCAGAGCTCCAGTTTGGGGATGAGCCACGCCGTGACACTTATTTAACGACGCCGTGGCCCTTCTGCTGGATGGCGATTACAGCTGCGAGGCTCCAGAGTCCCAGGACTGCGGCCCTGCTGGCCCGGGCACTCACTCCGAAGCACGAGAGGTCCTATGGTGACCTCTGTGAGAGACCCAAAATAACCAAGGCCAAGCCGGGGCGGGATAAGGAAAAGTCAGCCTGAATTAGCATCCATGATGTACGGCAAGAAAAACAGAGATCACTGGTCTCCACCAGTCTATGTTTAGCGTAATGTGCTCCTTCGAAAGCTGGAATGTATGGCTGTTATTTATAGAAGCACCGTGAGCACGTCCAGGACCTTTCTGCCGCATAAGAAAGCAGACCGTGGCGAGCCGCTGTTGGTAGGCCGACACCGTGGTGGCGGGGCTGTGGTCACGCGACTTCCTGTCACCCACGTGCGCACGACAAGCGGGAAGCTATGAGGGTGGGGCGGAGGAAGGAAGCGCTGACATAAATAAAAATTTTTTTAAGTTAAAATAAGTTTCTTACTCCTCTGGCGTCCCTACTTGACAAGAGGAGGGATAAGGTGCAGTTCCATCCACCCTAACAGTGTTGGGTCGAGTGGAAAAAATCCGTGAGAAGAAACAAGCCACAAAAAGAAATAAGAGCGTGAAATTTAAGGCTCTTACTATCACTTGCCTTCTGGGGTATTGTCAAGAAAATCATTGCCGTTCTTATTCTATGTTAGTTGAATAAGCAGTTATTGGGCGTTATGTGCTTAACTTTTATAGGAAAAAGGTTACTTCCATCATTATTTTTCTGTTCTGTGTCTCGGAACGGTTTGCGGCCCCAGGCGGGTGTGCTCCGTTCTTGGTAGGGCCACTGCGGGTCGACATGGTGCCTTTGAGGGAGCGAGGCAGCCGTAGGGACGCGGGGCTCGGGGTGAGGAGTGAGGGCTGATTTCAGGCTCCTGCTTGTGCCGAGTGTCATCAGGCAGCGCACAAACTGCACACCTGCACGTGGCAGCCGAGCTTCGTGCAATCGATATGTCTTTAAATAAGTTGTGTGTGAATTAAACACATGTGACTCACTATGACCTTTGGTCTCTCCATTGGGGAGACTTTTTATCACTTGTCAGGGTGGTATCTTACACTCCGAAACCAAATATTTGCAGCAATTCCATAATGTATTTTTCCATGAAGTGAAGAATTGCCTCCTAATTTACCTATTCAATAATTAATAGTAATACTATTACAAATCAATAATTAATAGTAATACTATAATAACTATTCAATTATTATAGAATGATTTAATGACAAATTAAACTAAGCTCAGCTTATTTCCTTATGTCCAGAGTGGCAAGGAACCTCGAGCTATGTGCCCCAGAGTTCTTCGGAATAAAAACTTTATGATCAACTATCCTGGAGAAATAGGGGGCACCAGGACAAATCTGTTTCCTGCTACCTAGTGGTCAGGAAGGCCCCCTTGCAATATAGAAGTCTCCAGAGTAGGCAAGGGAACCAAGAAAACAGGAGTGTTACCGGCGAATTCTTCCAAACTTTCGCTTCTCTGCTCCGTCGGTCCTCGCCCCTAGCTGCCTCCTAGGACTGCGTCATCTAGGTTTAGAGACGTGGAGGCCTACGCCATGAGCGGAGGCAGAGGACAGAACGCATTTCCCCCTTTCTCTCAGCAAACCACAGACTTAATGTGCTAGTGAGAGTCAGCAAGGGCAAAGGGGATACCGGGGCCGGGGTGAGCGCGAGGGCACCTCCGTTCCAGCTCTCAGGCTCTGCCGCTCTCACTTCCCCTCCGCCCCTCCTCCTGGATTCCATCTTTCAATCTCGCTGTCTGCCTACAGCCCAATAACGTCCTGCAGCTTCCCACGGATGTGTGACCAGCGGCTGCTCCTGTGCCGGGCGGCGCCCAGCTCCGCCACCAGA
>NW_011889044.1:1079692-1080318 GCF_000151845.1 Pteropus vampyrus
GAATGATTTAATGACAAATTAAACTAAGCTCAGCTTATTTCCTTATGTCCAGAGTGGCAAAGAACCTCGAGCTATGTGCCCCAGAGTTCTTCAGAATAAAAACTTTATGATCAACTATCCTGGAGAAATAGGGGGCACCAGGACAAATCTGTTTCCTGCTACCTAGTGGTCAGGAAGGCCCCCTTGCAGTATAGAAGTCTCGAGAGTAGGCAGGAGAGACAAGAAAACAGGAGTGTTACCGGCGAATTCTTCCAAACTTTCGCTTCTCTGCTCCGTCCGTCCTCGCCCCTACGCTGCCTCCTAGGACTGCGTCATCTAGGTTTAGAGACGTGGAGGCCTACGCCATGAGCGGAGGCAGAGGACGGAACGCATTTCCCCCTTTCTCTCAGCAAACCACAGACTTAATGTGCTAGTGAGAGTCAGCAAGGGCAAAGGGGATATCGGGGCCGGGGTGAGCGCGAGGGCACCTCCGTTCCAGCTCTCAGGCTCTGCCGCTCTCACTTCCTCTCCGCCCCTCCTCCTGGACTCCATCTTTCAATCTCGGTGTCTGCCTACAGCCCAATAACGTCCTGCAGCTTCCCACGGATGTGTGACCAGCGGCTGCTCCTGTGCCGGGCGGCGCCCAG
>NW_011889044.1:1080841-1083699 GCF_000151845.1 Pteropus vampyrus
TGTCTTTAAATAAGTTGTGTGTGAATTAAACACATGTGACTCACTATGACCTTTGGTCTCTCCATTGGGGAGACTTTTTATCACTTGTCAGGGTGGTATCTTACACTCCGAAACCAAATATTTGCAGCAATTCCATAATGTATTTTTCCATGAAGTGAAGAATTGCCTCCTAATTTACCTATTCAATAATTAATAGTAATACTATTACAAATCAATAATTAATAGTAATACTATAATAACTATTCAATTATTATAGAATGATTTAATGACAAATTAAACTAAGCTCAGCTTATTTCCTTATGTCCAGAGTGGCAAGGAACCTCGAGCTATGTGCCCCAGAGTTCTTCGGAATAAAAACTTTATGATCAACTATCCTGGAGAAATAGGGGGCACCAGGACAAATCTGTTTCCTGCTACCTAGTGGTCAGGAAGGCCCCCTTGCAATATAGAAGTCTCCAGAGTAGGCAAGGGAACCAAGAAAACAGGAGTGTTACCGGCGAATTCTTCCAAACTTTCGCTTCTCTGCTCCGTCGGTCCTCGCCCCTAGCTGCCTCCTAGGACTGCGTCATCTAGGTTTAGAGACGTGGAGGCCTACGCCATGAGCGGAGGCAGAGGACAGAACGCATTTCCCCCTTTCTCTCAGCAAACCACAGACTTAATGTGCTAGTGAGAGTCAGCAAGGGCAAAGGGGATACCGGGGCCGGGGTGAGCGCGAGGGCACCTCCGTTCCAGCTCTCAGGCTCTGCCGCTCTCACTTCCCCTCCGCCCCTCCTCCTGGATTCCATCTTTCAATCTCGCTGTCTGCCTACAGCCCAATAACGTCCTGCAGCTTCCCACGGATGTGTGACCAGCGGCTGCTCCTGTGCCGGGCGGCGCCCAGCTCCGCCACCAGAGGGAGACTGACACTGGACTCTGGTCCCAGCTGGAACATCAGTGGGGAGGTCTCTCTGGAGGGCCCAGCTTGTGTCCACCCAGCTGGGCCCAAACCAGGCCAGTCAGCTCTCGGCAGGGCCACCTGGGCCAATCAGAGGACACGTGAGAGTGAGATTTGCAGGGACAGGCGGCTCCGATTTGCATACGATTAGAGGAGGGGGAGGAGCCTTCTCGAAACAGGACATTTGGGTTATTTCAAAACCGAAAAATGAGTTGCATTGATGGGAAAAATATAAAGGTCTCCATGAGTCCAACATTTAGGGATTTTAGACATTTTGCCCCAGGATCCATTTTTTAATTGTAAATTGTATATAGAAATACAAATGTAAAACAGTTAAGAATCAACACGGCTGGGATGGAGGCGAGGGCGGGTCCCCACACTCGCTCTTACTTTGGGCAGCCGTGAGGTACCCCACCAGGAGAAACCTGTGACGTTGACAAACACTCTTGACAATCTGCTGAAAGCCCTTAATGGTGGCTATTTTTTTTAAAACGTCGACCACATGTTAAAAGGCAATTTTCACATTGGAACATTTAGAAGAGGAAAATATATAGGAAGACTGTGTTTATATCCTACTTCTTGCCCTGTCTTCCTGTCAAGCAGAGGTTAAATTATGGCTGCTAAGAAATTAAAATGCAAAAACGATAGCCTGCCCCCCAAAACGGTTCCTTGCTTTTTAGATATCCGCCTCGTGTTGCTCTGTCCTTTCAAGTTATTCCTTGAAAGGCTGGAAAATGCACTCTTCATCATTAATATGTTGCACTTGGGGCTTGAAAAGGGTGAGACTGAATGCTTCGTGATTGTTAAAACCATGGGTACAACCAGCAGAGACAGATCTCTATACAAAGAGCTTCAATGGAGAAGAAATTAACACCTGGAGGGCGTGAACTCTGGAACTGCAGAGGTGTTCTCCCTGGCCTACGACGACAGCACCACAGAGCAAGCACAGAGCCCCACCGAACGGACAGGACGCTGAGAGAGATCTGTATTATTTAAACAGGCACATTGCAACAGCACTAAAATGGACAGCCAATATTCCCCCCGTTTCAAGAGGTTTCCAGCACCTTCAAATAGCAACTTGCATAAAAAAAATTTAAACGCGCGCTTGTTTCAAGCTCTTCATCTTTACATTTAAAACAGTTATCCCCAAACCCATTAGCTTAACTGTAAAATAAATCACGGCACCTGAATGATAGAGATTAGCAGCTTCCTCTTCCATCGCAATTAGAAAAGAAAAAGAGATAGGTGTCACTGTTTAACATTTAGGGTCAGAAAGCAGAGATTCAGGAATGTAAAGAAGTATTTGTTATTATTGTTGTTGATATTGCTATCGAAAAAGTAGACTCATAAAATCCGGCACCAGTTGGGACTAAACCCAACGACGCTGACTTCAAATGAGAGGTTAATATCAGGTGAGGGGAAATGGGGTGGGGGTACTGTCTAAGAGCTTCTCACGTTCTAATCCTTCCTTTCACCGTGTGGGACACTGTTCGACATGCATTTTGGGGAGAGGCAGAGGAAGTGCTAACGATAATTCGTCCTTGAAGGAAAAAAAGCGAATTAAATGTATTTCTGAACAGCTCATTTATATATAGGAATTAATGTAATCCTCAGAGAATTCTTGGTTGCACCTGGGAGCCAGAATTACCAGGGTCGAAGTCTTATATTTGGCCCACGCTAGGATCACACAGCGATATTTATGGGACTTTTACAAGCCTTATGTGACTTCTGACTTTTCATTTCTGGTGTACCGCCTACAAAGATTGGTGATAATTGCTTTGAGGGCCAAATGATGATAATAAGAATAATATTAATAATAATAGTCTTTTCCAGTTGGGAATTTATAATCTAGTTGGGAAAATACACACATATGAAAAAACCAAATAGCAAAGCAAAGCAGTACATATTTTCAAGGTCTAAATAG
>NW_011889044.1:1091759-1095300 GCF_000151845.1 Pteropus vampyrus
ACATTTGGGTTATTTCAAAACCGAAAAATGAGTTGCATTGATGGGAAAAATATAAAGGTCTCCATGAGTCCAACATTTAGGGATTTTAGACATTTCGCCCCAGCATCCATTTTTTAATTGTAACTTGTATATAGAAATACAAATGTAAAACAGATCAGAATCAGCACGGCTGGGATGGAGGCCAGGGCGGGTCCCCACACTCGCTCTTACTTTGGGCAGCCGTGAGGTACCCCACCAGGAGAAACCTGTGACGTTGACAAACACACTTGACAATCTGCTGACAGTCCTTAATGGTGGCTATTTTTTTTAAACATCAACCACATATTAAAGCAATTTTCACATTGGAACATTTAGAAGAGGAAAATATATAGGAAGACTGTGTTTATATCCTACTTCTTGTCCTGTCTTCCTGTCAAGCAGAGGTTAAATTATGGCTGCTAAGAAATTAAAATGCAAAAACGATAGCCTGCCCCCAAAAACGGTTCCTTGCTTTTTAGATATCCGCCCCGTGTTGCTCTGTCCTTTCAAGTGATTCCTTGAAAGGCTGGAAAATGCACTCTTCATCATGAACATGTTGTACTTGGGGCTTCAAAAGGGTGAGACTGAATGCTTCGTGATTGTTAAAACCATAGGTACAACCAGCAGAGACAGATCTCTATACAAAGAGCTTCAATGGAGAAGAAATTAACACCTGGAGGGCGTGAACTCTGGAACTGCAGAGGTGTTCTCCCTGGCCTACGAGGACAGCACCACAGAGCAAGCGCTGAGCCCCACCGAACGGACAGGACGCTGAGAGAGATCTGTCTTATTTAAACAGGCACATTGCAACAGCACTAAAATGGACAGCCAATATTCCCCCCGTTTCAAGAGGTTTCCAGCACCTTCAAATAGCAACTTGCATAAAAAAAATTTAAACGCGCGCTTGTTTTAAGCTCTTCATCTTTACATTTAAAACAGTTATCCCCAAACCCATTAGCTTAACTGTAAAATAAATCACGGCACCTGAATGATAGAGATTAGCAGCTTCCTCTTCCATCGCAATTAGAAAAGAAAAAGAGATAGATGTCACTGTTTAACATTTAGGGTCAGAAAGCAGAGATTCAGGAATGTAAAGAAGTATTTGTTATTATTGTTGTTGATATTGCTATCGAAAAAGTAGACTCATAAAATCTGGCACCAGTTGGGACTAAACCCAACGACGCTGACTTCAAATGAGAGGTTAATATCAGGTGAGGGGAAATGGGGTGGGGGTACTGTCTAAGAGCTTCTCACGTTCTAATCCTTCCTTTCACCGTGTGGGACACTGTTCGACATGCATTTTGGGGAGAGGCAGAGGAAGTGCTAACGATAATTCGTCCTTGAAGGAAAAAAAGCGAATTAAATGTATTTCTGAACAGCTCATTTATATATAGGAATTAATGTAATCCTCAGAGAATTCTTGGTTGCACCTGGGAGCCAGAATTACCAGGGTCGAAGTCTTATATTTGGCCCACGCTAGGATCACACAGCGATATTTATGGGACTTTTACAAGCCTTATGTGACTTCTGACTTTTCATTTCTGGTGTACCGCCTACAAAGATTGGTGATAATTGCTTTGAGGGCCAAATGATGATAATAAGAATAATATTAATAATAATAGTCTTTTCCAGTTGGGAATTTATAATCTAGTTGGGAAAATACACACATATGAAAAAACCAAATAGCAAAGCAAAGCAGTACATATTTTCAAGGTCTAAATAGGCCAATAGGTACCTTAGGAAGAGAGAGAGGTCACCGTGAGTTGTAGAGGTCCTCAAAAAGTTTGTGGATCACACCGGATTGTATGGGTTTTTATACATGGCTAGGATTCTGATCAGAAAATAGAAAGGGGAGAGAGCACTCATTTTTGGCAAGAGAAGCCCACGCACAGTCCTTGGGAATGGGTTATGGTAAGTAACATTAGCTGCTCAGCAGTCTCCAAATGTCGGTGTCCTAATGCAGTAAGCCCGAAATATTCACAGAGTAGAAGTGGAAGCTTCATTATTGCAAATACAAAAAAAGTATTATTTCTGCCCGTTACCTTCAGTAATGAAACCAGTGTACGCGGTGCAGACCGGTCGGGCGGCCGGCGTAGCCTGGCACTCCCAGGAGGCAGAGCTCTGCGGCGAGCCCCACATGTGGGCCGTTCCCGCTGAGAAATGCTCTCAAAGGCTGAGGACAGTGGTCAGGGCGGAGCAACCAGGGAGGGCGCAGAGCCGGGCCCTCGGTGTGCTGTCCGCCTGGTCACCACTGTGGGCACTCACCAGGGGTTCGCGATGCCCACGGCACCACCTGTGGACCCTGCGGACTGAGCCTCAGTCCTGCCCCCCAAGGGGAGGACGAGTGGGGTGGTCTGTCACCCTGTCCCACACTTTCCGCCCCGCAGGTGAACCCTGCACTGAGGCACTGCAGAAACCCCGGGGCGTAGACAGAGGAAAGCTCAGATCACCTGTGCCGGCAATGCCAGGTGCCCCCGCAATGCCAGGTGCCCCCGTGCGAAGCTGGGGGCCCAGCAAAGCTGGAGAGAGAGGTGGGCTGAGACGATGGGGCGATGGGAGGTGTCGGGGGTGGTTCCAGTCCCGGGATGGTGAGCACTGGGCTGGGGAGAGCCCGTGGAAAGGGCGGGACCTCAGGAGGCCCCTGGGCTGTCGTTGGAGAGAACAGTGACCCAGCCTTCACGAGGAAGCCAGAGTGGACTTCGATAGATGTATGCATCCTGAGAGAGAGAGGCGAAGGCTACCAACTTCTCTTTAAACAACAAAAAAATCCCACCGGTAAAGAAAGCCAGACCAATCTGGGGGCCATGCCCCCTTGGCGTTACCACTTAGCCTAGTGGAGACTGTGGTTTCCCAGAGCGAGTCACTGATTAATGCGTGCCACTTACTTTCTCCGTAGGATGCTGTGCTAGTTGCCATTACACAGAAAGAGCCTGCTAAAATAGTAATGCCCCGCCCTGACCTCCCTCCCCTGCAGCATAAGTGACAGGCTTTTGGCTTAGACCCACAGTCAGACAAATGTTTTTCCCAGACGATGGGCTCTGGCAGCGGACCTCTTCCTTACGTCCCGTCCCGTGCGCCAGCCGCCTTCACCCCTGCTGGTTTTCACGGTTCTGACACTGTCGTTAAGCTGATAGCAGCAGCCAGTATTGTCATCCTTAACGGAGTCAAAACTTGACTGCAAGTTCCAAAAGAAGAAGCGTAGGAACCCATTTAGCTAGTGACCGACTCCTCCTTTAAGTGACTGACTCCCGTAATTCTGATCGAAAAAAAAAATGTCCATGCTGAGTGCATATGACAAAAATTACAGGCAAGCTGTGCTTCTCCAATGCACTGCTGATGCGGTCGTTTTTCAAAACTAATCAGGGGACATTTTTAAGTCACCGTTAACACACTGATTCTTTCTGTTTCTTAAGGAGCCATTAACGTCAGGCTAGGGATTCAAATCTGAGCAAGTCTCCGCCCTCGGGGAGTTCGCAGTCTAGTGGGAGAGACAAAAATAAATAACGGGACACCCTGTGGAAAA
>NW_011889044.1:1095410-1095986 GCF_000151845.1 Pteropus vampyrus
GATGCCCACGGCACCACCTGTGGACCCTGCGGACTGAGCCTCAGTCCTGCCCCCCAAGGGGAGGACGAGTGGGGTGGTCTGTCACCCTGTCCCACCCACACACACTTTCCGCCCCGCAGGTGAACCCTGCACTGAGGCACTGCAGAAACCCTGGGGCGTAGACAGAGGAAAGCTCAGATCACCTGTGCCGGCAATGCCAGGTGCCCCCGCAATGCCAGGTGCCCCCGTGTGAAGCTGGGGGCCCAGCAAAGCTGGAGAGAGAGGTGGGCTGAGACGATGGGGCGATGGGAGGTGTTGGGTGGTTCCAGTCCCGAGATGGTGAGCACTGGGCTGGGGAGAGCCCGTGGAAAGGGCGGGACCTCAGGAGGCCCCTGGGCTGTCGTTGGAGAGAGCAGTGACCCAGCCTTCACGAGGAAGCCAGAGTGTACCCGTGGACTTCGATAGATGTATGCATCCTGAGAGAGAGAGGCGAAGGCTACCGACTTCTCTTTAAACAACAAAAAAATCCCACCGGTAAAGAAAGCCAGACCAATCTGGGGGCCATACCCCCTCGGCGTTACCACTTAGCCTAGTGGA